>NW_025335318.1:1282382-1288266 GCF_004798865.1 Varanus komodoensis
CCCTACGGAACTCCATGGCATAACTGCCATGGCGCAGAGCCATAGTCCCCCAGCACCAACTTCTGGAATCGGCCATTGAGATAGGAGCGGAACCACTGCAAAGCAGTGCCTCCTACTCCCAATCCCACTAGCCTATCTAGAAGGATACCATGGTCGATGGTATCGAAAGCCGCTGAGAGGTCCAGGAAGACCAACAGGGACACACTCCCCCTGTCTCTCTCCCTGCACAGGTCATCATACAGGGCGACCAAGGCAGATTCAGTACCATACCCGGATCTGAAGCCAGACTGAAATGGGTCCAGAGAATCAGTCTCATCCAAGAGAGTTTGGAGCTGTCCCACCACCACCCGTTCTAACACCTTGCCCAGGAACGGGATGTTGGCCACCGGTCTATTAATTGGTGGCCATCTCTGGATTCAGGGATGCCTTCTTTAGGACTGGCCAGTCTACCACCTCCTTTAGAGTTGCAGGTACCTGGCTGTTCCTCAGAGAGGCATTGATGACATCCAGGATCCAGGCCCCAATCCTGTGTTTGGCTTTGTTAAATAGCCACAACGGGCAAGGGTCCAGTAAACAGGTGGTGGGACATACTTGTCCAAGCACCTTGTCCACATCATCAGGCCACAATAACTGGAACTCATCCAACAATGTTGGACCAGACGGCAACATTGGCATCTCCCCTGAGGGTTTTGAATCACTAGTGGAGTCCAGCTCATGACGAATCTGAGCTGTTTTCTCCTTAAAATGCTTGGAAAAGTCATCACAGCGGGCCATTGAGGGCAGTATGGGATCTTTCTTGGGGCCTGGATGAACCAGCCCCTGTACCACCTGAAAGAGCTCCTCTGGACAGCACTGTGAGGAGGCAATGGAAGCGGATAAGAATTTCTTCTTCACTGCCCTCACTGCCACAGCATAGGCTCAATAGTGAGCTCACAAGTGTGTTCGGTCAGATTCATCCCCTGATTTCCTTCACCTATGCCCTAGACATCTCCCAACCCATTTCATCGCCCATAGTTCAGGTGTATACCAGGGGGATGAACAGGCTCTGCCAGGTGGGAGAGGATGCTTAGGAGCGATCGTGTCAATAGCCCTGGTCATTTCCCCCTTCCACAGTCCGACCAGAACATCGACAGGAGCACCAACCTTATCAACTGGAAATTCCCCCGGAGCCTTCAGGAATCCATCCGGATCCATCCCGTTCCGGGGGCGGACCAACACAATAGGGTCTGCACCCTTACAGAGGGAAAGGCCGCTCTTGAGCTCAAACTTCACGAGGAAGTGATCTGACCATGACAGGGGAGTCAAACACAAATTCCTCACCCTCAGATCCCCCTCTTCCTGCCCCGTCAATAAAACCAGGTCCAGCGTGTGTCCATGTTCATGGGTTGGGCCTATGACATGTTGAGACAGCCCCATGGCCATCATGGAGGCCATAAGTCCTGAGCCGTCCAGGTCAGAACAGTCTCGGCATGGAGATTGAAGTCCCCCAGGACCAGCATCCTGGGGGTCCTCAACACCAGGTCCGAGATGATCTCCGTCAGCTCAGGCAGGGAGTCTGTTGGGCAGAAGGTTATTGAATGGTTATTCCATGGAGCTGAATGGTGGGGAATTCGGCAGCAGGTTACTTCTTCACACAGGACTATGGAACGTGTATGGTAACGATGTAGTGTTGGTGCCTTCTACGTTTATTAGAGAGCTCATGGAAGAGAACGCAAATGTTTCTGCTGTTTCAGATGGCTCTGTGGTAATCCACAGAGCTCGCGCATAAAACATTTCCAAAGAGGTGTGCCTGCCACCCATGCTATGTTCCTTTAGGCACCATGTGAAAACCTTTTTATTTACACACTATTTTAACAGTTAGACTTTTATCCTCATTTTAACCACATTTTACTGAATCCCTGAATGAGATCCACTTGCAATGATGGTATTTTGTACTATGCTTTACTGTAATATGGTAGTTATTAATGGGGTTGCTGTGTTCTTATATGTGTTTTTATTGTATGTGCTTCATATTAATCATGGTATTGCCAAATTTGTAAAATACCCAGGGAGACTTTAAGCTGATGGTCGGGGAAGAACTGCAATAAATGAGCAAACAAACACCAGCAATGGGATCCCATAGAACGAGAGTTTCTGGAGAACACTTGTGTATGTGTTTCTGCATACTTGTGCCCAGCTGGTGGGCTTCCCATTGGCAACTGGTTGACGCTGTTCTGCGGCTAAGCAAGCAAGCGAGTGAGCCAGCGAGCAAACCAGAAGGGGCACTCAAGAGGGCGAGCAATAAATGGAGTGCCAATCATGCTTTCAGCTTTTGAGCAGGTGGTCTTGAGGGGTAAAGTATACCTGCATGAGTACCAAGATATCCGCTGTGCCTTTGCTGAAGTCTAGGCATAACTATGCCTATATGTACTGTGGTGCTTGGCTTCTTATGAAACATAAAAGCATATACAAGTACACAGAGTAGAGTACTCCTAGAACATAATTCTGTCCTTAAGTGCAGGACTGTGTCTCCCAAATTGCCAGCATGTGGGTTCCAAAGCTGCTGATCATGCCCCTCGGTAATTTCATACCTATAAGGGAGTCCCTTATATGGGACCATGCCTATTCCTTCCATTGTGACGCAAACAGCGGTGATTTCTCACCCCCCACCCCACCGACACGGACACACTGCCATTCCATGTGTTGAAATATTCTGAATTTATAACAATCACTGCCAAAACTGTTTGCTTGTCTTAAAAAGGAACAATCCGGACACGTGCAGATTTGCATTGAAAGTTCATTTACATTAAAGAATCAACATGATTGCAAGCATTAAGCGGAATTCTTTCTACGCCTGCTACCTCCATTTGGGAAAACGCTGGGCTGCGAGGGCTAGATTCTGGCCCCTAGAGCCAGCCTGCGCTTTTCCACTGTAGCAAGTAGAACCAGTGAGAAGTGAAGGAGAGAACAGGTGTGTGTTCGCTTGCGTGTCTATATCCAGAACCCTTTCAAGAGCTCTCCATGTTGTTGTCCATATAAGGGTGGTTCACAGGTTTGGACAGCATCCTTTTGGAGGTGCGTTGCCTAAACACCTTGCGGGTTCAGCACTTTCTTCCCCAACTGTCTCTTGAGGGCCCCCTTCACTTCCTTGTTCCGGAGGCTATAGATGAGTGGATTGAGCATGGGGACCAGCACCACATAGAAGACGGAGACTACCTTGCTCTGCTCTAGCGACAGGCTCGACGGACGCCTGATGTACATGATGAAAAGGGTCCCGTAGAAGAGGGTGACAGCCGTCAGGTGGAAGCCACATGTGGAGAAGGCTTTGTGTCTACCTGCAGCAGAAGGAATCTTCAGGATGGTGATGAGGATGAAAACGTAGGAGATCAGAATCACAAGGAGGGAGCTGATGAGGTTGAAGCTGGCAGAGATCAGCATGAGGGTGAATTTGATGTGTGGGTCTGAGCAGGAAATCTTTAGGAGAGGTGGGTCAGCACAATAAAAGTGGTTGATGACATTGGAGCCACAGAAGGTCAATCGGAAGGTGAATATGGTCTGGATCATGGCATCCAGGAAACTGTATGTGGATGGAGCTGCCACCAGCCAGACACAGACCTCCCATGACATTTTTGTGGTATACGTCAGGGGACTGCAGATCGCCACGTAGCGATCATAAGCCATGGCGGCCAGGATGAAGGACTCCGTTAGAACCAGAGCAATGAAGAGGTAACACTGTATCAGGCATCCAGCAAAAGAAATGACTTTATAGTCTGCCACTAAATTTGCCAACATCCGGGGTGTGACGCTGGAGGAATAGCAGAGGTCCACAAAGGACAAGGAGCTGAGGAAGAAGTACATGGGGGTGTGGAGCTGGGGGTCCATCTTGATCAGCGTGATCATTCCCACATTTCCCACCACAGTCACAAGATAGACCAGCAGGAACAAGACAAAGAGTGGGCGCTGCAGCTCTGGATAATCTGCAAACCCCAAGAGAACAAACGCAGAGACCGAGGTGTGATTCTCTTCAGCCATTTTCTATGTGTCTCACCTACTGAGAATTAGAAGAGGAGGAGGAGGACAATGTCTGTGGGCATTGCTAGGAAGCTGAAGCACTCATTTAATCAGTCAGTTCTTCCTTCCGGTAGTTACATGCAGAAAACATGTTGCCACAAAAAAGTCAGAATATTTGGATTTTTTATGTAAGCCGTCCCGAGGCTATGCGATGGGACAGCATACGAATACTATAAATCAATCAATCAATCAATCAATCAATCAGATCCCTTGCAGGAGAACACATACTTTCCCCACCCATGCACATTTGCAAAATCCATCATGTTCTGCTGATTCTCTTTCCCTGCGTTGCTGTTTTGCCATAATGTCATAATAGGAACAATAAATCTCACAATAGAAACGTGCTGTAGAATAGAGTCAGGTTGTTATAGCAATATCTTGTCTGATAGTAGTACATTCATTTGCAACCCCTGTTGTCCCTCAAGCTAAACTAGATCTCATCCAGACTTCATCCCAGCCCTCTTACATGCAAAGCATCTCACTACAACTGTGCTGGTCCTTTGTCTTTCCCTGCATGCACATCTTCGCTGTTTCTTACTCTTCCATCTCTAGGTTTCAAGCCCACCTAGACATTTCAGCGAACTCCAGTGCTGCCATTGAAAGGAGGAAGGAAGGCTGAGCTCCAATATGGAAACGTCATTCCACAGCCAACCTTTGGTTTTTCCAGAGAGATCACACAAGAAAGCATCAGTGTCTCTAGGAGAAATCCTGAATACCCTTCACAACTTATCTAACCTACCGTAATGTGAAAGCTTAATACCTGGAAGTATTTTCACCCTGAGTCAGAGCATTAACTCCCGACACGGATGGAAGAGTAGCTTTATACAGCCACAGATATGCAGCCCTACCACATGTGACCTCTGATGGTTCCTGAAATTGCAAATGGCATCCAGGTATCCCTAAAGACATTGTGCAATCATTGTTGTAGCAGAATTTCAGAAGTCAATTAGTGAACCTCTGAAGAGCTCTCTTCCCAAGGGCTGTTAAGAGCAGGGGATCATTCTTCCATTCTTCGGCAATGTGGTTTTGTGGGGGAAGGGGGTACTGTGGTCCTTCTTTAGCAGTTTGTTGTTACCTGTTGAAGTTTTCTGGACAAAGGTGGGGAACCGCAGGTCTGGAGTCAAACCCTTCCCTCCTGTTCTCCTAGCTGAACTCTCTGGGGTTCACCGGTGTTGGGAACAGTTCTATACTGAGTTCTTCAGAGGTTCAGCAGAAGCAAGCACTGAGCAGCAGATTTAATTTACAGGCTGTTGCTTGAAACCGAATCTATTCAAATGCACACCGAGGGGCTTGCAGCACAAGCGAAAATCCATCACAATCTGTATGTGACCCACATGATGGGGAGATGTCGGAATATTTGTGCAGGATATTTCTCTTCTAAAAGAAGTTGCATTGTCAGTTGGTCAGCACAGAAGGGGCAAGGGGGCAACATGCTTCTCCTCTCAAGGGCAGGGGGAGCAAAAGGGCTTTTTTGCCTTTCCAGGTGTGGTGGGAGGAGAAAAAAGAGGCAGGAAAACATGTACCTAGCAGAGCCCCAGCCTCATTTTGTCTACGACATGAACCCTTTCTTTCCAGCCTGGGTAGTGGCCAGAGCCATGCTGTGTGAGGGCAGGCAATGTTACATAGACCTAACCATCAGATGGCCATGGCCTCTTCCCCATGTCCCACCCCTTTCCTCCAACCACCAAAGATCTGGTGCTTCTCTTACACTCCCCCCGCCCCATTCCAAAATTTTGAAAACCCCCTCCTAGGTCTTATTGAGTGGCCACACGAACTTTAAAGCTAGAACTGGTGGTTTTGCTCTCCTCCTCCTCCTCCTCCTCCTCCTCCTCCT
>NW_025335318.1:1288366-1316346 GCF_004798865.1 Varanus komodoensis
CTCCTCCTCCTCCTCTTCCTTTTCTTTTGGCCTTCCCCCTTGTCCCCTTGCTGCTGTCTTCCTTGCCTTCACCTGCACCGGCACTGGAATAAGGTCCCTGAAAAATGCCTAAGTTGGTCAAACTGATTCCTGGCTAATAGTCTGGGGTGGCTGAGAAATTGCTGGAGGACACGCCCCTGGAATATTTCGCATGGAATCTGCCATTAGCTGAGGCCAATATTACAGTCTGTAGCCACTGTGATATGTCTACATGATGTGGACACCTCACCTGAATCCACCCACCCCTTCAATCTTCGTATTGTGTTCTTGCAAGTGCAAACACAAATTTAGCATAAAAACCCTTTCCGAAAGCAACAGGAAATGAAATGGTAGAAGTACCTTCAACGCACACTGCGCTGAACAGACGGATTGACTTCCATTGTATTCTCTATCTGGATTATGTTGATTTGGATCCAGACTGGGATTGCAGCCTGGGGAAAGGGTTAAAACTGCCCTTACCCCACCCCAGGCTAGGCACCGACCCAAACTGGGGGACCTGCACCTATTCCTAAGTTTGTGAAAGGGACAACATTAAAGTGCTGTGTGGTTTGGTCCTGACTGGGAGACAGACAATATTCTGCCTTCTCGAGTTTTGGCATGGGAGTGTGAATCATGTGGGATGTAGCCATGTCAAGTAGTTCTTGTGTCTAGGACAGGATCTGTTGCAGATACAGCTTTCTATTTTCACGTAGATTTACTTCCATAAATTATGGAAAAGGCAGATTGGTAGTTAAAAGTGCTGGATTACTCAGAATGGAGTGGTTCCACATAGGATTGCTTATGCAGTCAAGATGCTTATTAAATCAGTGCTGGCACCCAGAGCCCAGTCAGTGCAGCGGACCAAAGCGAGAGGACAGATTGTTATGTGGCGGTTTATGCATTATGCCAAAAACAGCCTGCATCCATTGCCCACTGGGATCCCTCGTTACTGGAAGACATGATGGGGCTGGACCCAGTGGCTCTCTGGCCACTTCCAGCTCTACTTGTATATGAGTCTATCTCCTTCTATCCCCTTTTTGTTAAGAAAAGATATAAAACTCTCTATAGCGTATCCTTCTGTAGCCTTATTACATTAGTCTCTTTCCAAATTCTCTTCTGTGGAAGTTTTCCTCTTCTTTATCTATTTACAATAGTTACAATATTTATAAGCCACCTTTTAGGGGAAACCTTCCAAGTTAGCATGCAAGATTGAAAACCAGGAAAAGCATCAGACAATCATAACATAATGATAACAATGAAAACAAGATGTCAGCATATATGCAAAGTACCGAATAAGGCCCTAACTCAAATACAGGGCAAATCTTTGAGGCCCACTTGAAGGCCTGTGATGAAGGGGCCTGCTAGGCCAGAGATCCACTACAGAGAAATGTAGTGTTACTTGTTCCTTGTGCCTGCTAGCCTGATTGCATGGCTAGGTAGGCAAACAAGCAGACCCTAGCACTGTGGATTTGCGAGTGCAGGCACTTCTCAAGCCAAGCAGACTGCAACATCCCTTTCCCAAGGTGGGTTTTATCACTGGGTCACCTTTCTGCACATCTCTTGTACTGCTGTGTGACCGTGCATTGCCTCTTCCTTTCCTCCGATGAGTAAATCTTGGGGCTCCCATTCCCACCCTCCCCTCCGGGTCCTGAGGGTGCGGCCCGGCTGTCCTCTAAAAGAGTGGATAACAGCTTGGTTTCCTCCTCTCCGTCTCTGCAATTCTCCCCAGCCTTCTGCTCCCAGGCCCTCGGGCCCCTCAGAGTGCCTTCCGCCTTTCCTTCCCTGTCTGGCTCGGTGGCAGTTCCCATGTTTCCTTGGGGCTGAGCTGCAGAGGTACCAGACACGGCCCTTGCACCCGTGTCAGCCCAACGCTGGAGAAGCCATTGCAGCAACTCTCACACAGTGCAGTGCAAGTGCAGTGTAAGCGCAGTGGCTCCAGCCAGAGCAGTGCCTTCACTTTCTTTAACCAGCTGAGTCCCATCTAAGCCCAGCTTCAATCTCTAATTCATGCTGCAAATGGCAGGTATGACATTTCCTTTTCCGACGGGTAAAACCGACTCCTGTTGCTGGAGTCACTTAGGGGCAGTCAAATCTCTTTGGACGGTGTCTCCGAAAAGATAACAAGGCCATATCCTGAGGAATGGGAGAGCAAAGAGTTGAAAGGAAAACAGAGGGAATGCACTGCAGTTGAATGTTTTGCCTCCAAGTTATTGTGAAATTTAATGCAAGTTGATGGCTGGCAGCCAAAGATCAGGTTCAACTTTGCTCTGGTTGCTTTGCGATTTATTGTTTGTTCTATTTTATGATTTATTTGAAATGGTTGTTCTAATTGTTCTTTTAAATATTGTAAGCCGTCCTGAGATTCTATATAATAGGACAGCATACAAAAGCTTTTAATAAACAAACAAACAAACTTAGGGGACACACTAGCATGACATTCTGAAGCTGAATGGTAGCATTTTCACATCCCCACACACAGTGAGTGATAGGACCAGCAACCAAACAAAAGGACTCAGCCCACCTGGGAACCTCTGTTGGTATCTTCTGACTTTTTGTATTCTGCCTGTCCACTGTTTGAGCCACTTACAGCTTGCATTATCTCATGCCAGGCATAAAATACATGGGAAGTAAATTGTTTGTGTAACCACCGATTAGGGAGCAATCACCATTCTTTGCATTGTCCTCTTCAGAGCATGTTTCACCTCTTTGTTCCTCAGGCTGTAGATCAGGGGATTCAGCATCGGAATCACCAGCGTGTAGAACACAGAGGCTATTTTATCTGTCACTAGAGAGTGGTTCGTACTGGGCTGCAAATACATAAAGATCAGAGTTCCGTAGAAGATGGTGACAGCTGTCAAGTGAGATGCACAGGTGGAGAACGCCTTGTGCTGGCCCTGAGCAGAACGGATTCTCAGGATGGCCAAGAAGATAAACACGTAGGAGATGAGAACAATGAGAAGGGAGCATATCATATTAAACCCAGCAAAAACATAGGTCAGTATCTGTTTGGTGCTGGTGTCGGAACAGGAAAGGGCTAAAAGGGGAAGGTCATCGCAATAGAAATGGTTGATCACGTTAGCAGAGCAGAAGGACAAGTGGAATGTCAGCATTGTGTGGAAGAGGGCAACACAGAAGCTGTATAGGTACGGGACAGCTACCAGCTGGATGCAGACTCTTTGGGACATGATCGTCTGATAACGCAGGGGGCTGCAGATGGCTACATAGCGGTCATAGGCCATCCCGGCCAGGAGGAAGCACTCGGTGATCATGAACGTGAGGAAGCAGCCCAACTGCGCTGCACAGGCATGGAACGAAATGGTCTTCTTCGCTGCTAAGAAGTTGGCCAGCATCTTGGGGGCAATGACAGAGGAATAACAGAGATCAACAAAAGCCAGGTGGCTGAGGAAGAAGTACATGGGGCTGTGGAGGTGGCTGTCCATGCAGATCAGGAAGAGGATCCCGAGGTTCCACATCACAGTCAGTAAGTAGATCAGCAGGAAGACGATGAAGAGGGGGAGCTGCAGATCAGAGCGGTCGGTGATTCCAGACAACATGAACTCCTGCACCGAGCTCTCAGTGTGATTGGCGCCTGCCATTTATTGCACTGCTGCCGCCATCCTCTTGCAGGTGGCCTGAAATGGAGAGGAGCTGGTTCACATGACCAGTACTAATCTGCAGTGTTACGTCTCCAAAGAGGGGGTGCAGATGATGAATTCTGGTGGTGACTTCAGGATCTCTCGTCTGCTTTCTAAGTGAAACTGAGCACCTGTATTTTTGGTTGTGGTGCTGCAGAGATCTCCTATGATCACACCATCTTCTGTGGCACCACTCTCTGAAATCAGTGTGAAAGAAGTTATCCACCATGGAAACTGTTATCCACCATGGGTTCTTCCCACGGTATAAACACCTTCTGATGCCACTGTCTCCAGAACACCAACGAGGACCCTGAGGGGGAAGTCAGGCTCAGGGAGGGCACTGCTCAGCAGAGGCTTGGCACCTTTCCCCCTCTGAGTGTGAAGAAGGTTTAACGTTTGATAAGTACTCATGCTGCGACAGCCAGGTCCTGCCTGCTGTCCTGGTTCTGAGCAAAAGCAGCACACCTAGAACAAGAGAGGTGGAAGGGGCCATGAAGGCCATCAGTCCCATCCCTGCTGTTGCAGGACACCAGCTTACACCATTCCACTCGGATGGCTGTCCAGCTTCTTTTTGGATGTCTCTCATGTGGGAGAGCCCACAGCCTCTCTAGGCAGCTGGTTCCACTGTCATATTGCTCTGACAGTGAGGAAATTCTTCCTGGTGTCTAGTCTAAATCTGCTGTTTTCCCCATTTAAGTCTGCTATTCCATGTCCTGCACTCTGGAATGGATGAGAAGAGTTCTCGTCCTTCCTCTTTGTGGCAGCCTCTCAGGTACTTGTGTAGTACTATCATATCTCCCCTTAGTCTTCTCCTCTTGAGGCTGAACATGCCTAGTTCTCGCATTAACAGGTGCCTCCTTTGCATGCAATTTCAGGGTAAAATGCAGGATCACCCCTTCGAATAAAACCAAATCTGAACTGGCTCTGAGTGACCCCAGTTGCCCAGCCTCACCTGTGGATGTGTGTTCCCTTCCCTCCTGCGCTGTGGACGGGTCCCCCTTGGCAGCCTCCTGGCTAGCTGTGTATATGAACATCTTTGTGCCTCCAGTGATTTGCTCTGAAAAGCTCTGTTCCACTGAGAGATCCTCGGATTAGCTGATGACATAAACAGCAGGACCAGAAATGTAGTTGGACTACATCTCCTATTATCCCTCTCCATTGCTATGCTGTCTAGGGCTGATGGGATTTGTAGTCCAACAACATCCAGGGCGCAGCATCTTCCTCACCCATGGTCCTGCCCAATATCGCTAATCTTGAGCAAAGTGCTTGCGTGAGGGATGGTTGCTGAGGCAGATGAAACAGATCAATCTGGTTTGGGGTCCGGTGTGTATTCCATGCCTGTGCAATCCCCTTCTGACTGTGGTGATGATTAGGCATACATTGAGTTCCTTTGTTTCCAGGTTGTGCTGAGGGCTATTCTTTCAGCCAACCATTTTCTGTCTAATGACTCGTCCAAGCCAATGGTTTATTGATGTTTCTGTTTCTGTTGCAGTGTTTGGGTGCATGTTTTACTTTAATTTACCTTACAGTGCTCCAGTGTATTTTGATGCAGAGCAGGTTATAAATGCTGTAGTACATAAGTAAAATACATTGATGACACCAAACCCTATTATCTGTCTGAAACCTGGATGGAGGCCCTGGACTCACGTCAGAATTCCTGGGTCGACGGGGTTGGGGAACATTTTCATGCAGCCCTAGAATTGTTTTTTGTGCTTGCTATATAAACGACTTTGAAAATTTAGATGGAAAAGACAGTAAATAAATAGCAATGCAAATCAACCTGTGAGTGTGATTGATTTAAACATCACTTCAATTAACATTAAAAATGACACCTATCGTGTTACTTTGAAGCCATCTATACAAATACAGATGCAGTATGATTCCAAACATTGAGATCTGCGGGAGAGGCCCTTCTCCGGGAACCCTCCGTGAAAGAAATGAGGAGGGTGGGTACTCGGAGGAGGGCTTTCTCTGCGGTGGCGCCCAATCTATGGAATGCGCTCCCCAGAGAGGTCCGCCTGGCGCCGTCGTTATTTGTTTTTCGGCACCAGGCCAAGACCTTTTTATTTTATTTTATTTTATTTAAGCGTCATTTTAATTGTTAACAGTATTTGCTTATTTATCTGGCCAGGGTGACTTCTTTTATATTGTTATTTATTTGATATTGTTATTTTTGTACTTTATCTTATGTTGTGAGCCGCCCCGAGGCTTCGGCGAATGGGGCGGCATAGAAATGTTTTAATAAATAAATAAATAAATAAATAAATGTGTGATTTTCAAAAGGTATAAATAATGGATTTTATTTTATAGAATTATTTTACACTTTAAGAACATTTAAATTAAATAGGATGTTGATTTATTCTAGCAAAACGTAGGGGATCTGAGATGAAACACTCTATATTTCTGAGCTTGCTGTGTGACCCACCCCCAAGAAAAGTTCAACATCTCATATACATTTGGAAACTGTGCCTGAACATATATGTGATTTTGAAAATGGCTGTGATTCGGCTTGGGCTGCTTCTGAGCCATGCTGATTCAAGTGCGGATTAGAACCTTGTTCCAGAAAATCTGAATTGTTATGTCTTTCCATTATCTATCACTTCAAAATCAAGAAATGCTAGAACTTCCTTGCCTGTTTGACAAAGCCTGAAAAACATTGCAGGACTAGTATCCTTTTCTGAGTGGATTATGCCTTTTGCTTGGTAAAACCAAGAAATATTAGGTTGTCTTGAGCATACTGGGGTTGTAGGACTTTTTCCCCATCCAAATAAGCATAGGATTTCAACCTAAAGATATAAATGAATAATTGAAAGAAAACAAAAGCATTATACTGGCTTAAAAGTGCCAAAGAATTTCAGGAAATGCAGAAAAATTAAAAGAACCTATGGAAATAATAAGGTCTTCACTGGCACTGAAAAGATAAATATGTTCCTGGGGAAGACAGTTCGCATAATTCCTAGACCAAAGTCAACTTTTGCTGCAACAGACCTATACAGTTACCTGGGAATACGTCCAATATAAATTTGTGGTAGTTACATATATAGGGGTGTATGGGGTGATCAGGGAGGGGTAGCACCTCTGGTGCAGGGGCATGTCGTGTCCTCTTAGGGCAGCTCGTCCACCTTTGGTACCCACTTGTCACCCAGCTCTCACCTGTGGCTCCCAGTAGCTGTCGCATGCGCAGTGGCCACACCCCGGGCAACAGCTTCGACAGGCTGGCCAAGCCAGGTAGAGGGTAGCCGTTGGGTCAAGACCTTCAGTGAGATAGGGATTTGTCTGTCCCGAGCATGTGAAGACAGACTCCGGCGGACTGAGCGGATGAGACCTACTGGAATAGGACCAATGGTCATGAAGGTGGTTTCTGCAAGCATTGTGGTACACTAAGAGCACGGCAAGACACGAAGGTGCCCTGGTCAGCCACTGCACCCAGCCCATCTCCAACCATCTCGACTCTTGTCCTGCCACTGGAGCAAGGTGGATTCTGGGAAGAGAGAGTGAGGCTGACTATGCGCACCTCTCCCTCACTTTAATCCAATCCACGCGCAAGTCTTGACATCCTCAGTTCAACCTCAAAGTCCTGTGGCGATGGGCAAGTGACGAAGCAGCAGGTGTGGATACACTAGGAGCTGTAGCCCGCGGACCTGCACACAGGCGGCTCAGGTCTAATGGTTATCTTCTTGCTGACCGAAGCAACAGCTGGATTCGGCGTCTACCTGAGTGACTGAGTGACTCTTTAGGACCACACTGCTCACCTCCGTAGCAAGAGGAAGGGGCTAGAAAAGGTGCCCTAAACATTGTTGCTTCACAGAACCCTGACCAGCTTATCATGGCTGGAGGGGTTCCCATCTTATGTGGTCGAACAACAAAACTGCAAACAAAATGCAAACACAAGGTAACACCACTGACTGTTGGCACGTGGAATGTACACACGCTTCAAGACAACCCCTCAGCAGATCGACCAGAAAGAAGAACAGCCCTGGTCGCCAGAGAGCTTGCAAGATTTAACATCAATAGAGCCGCCCTGTGTGAAACTCACCTAGCCAACGAAGGTCAGCTCACAGAAACAAGAGGCGGTCACACATTCTTCTGGTGTGGACGTAGCAGTGACGAACGTCGTGAATCTGGAGTTGGCTTTGCGGTTAAGAATCATTTCGTCCCCATACTTGCCAGTCTTCCCAAGGGTGTGAAGGACTGACTCATGACAATGCATCTCCCACTACCAAGAGGAAACCAAGTCACACTGATCAGCGCCTACGCACCCACAATGACAAATCCGGATGAAGTAAAGGACAAGTTTTATGAAGATCTCGATGCCCTACTCTCTTCCATGAAGCGCACCGACAGGCTGATTCTACTTGGCGATTTCAACACGAGAGTAGGATCCGATCACTCTGCCTGAGATGACATCATTGGAAAAAATGGAATCAGCAAATGTAACAGCAATGGCCTATTACTACTGAAGACATGTGCGGCTCATGAGCTGATCGTCACTAATACCATCTTCCACCTGCCCACTAGCAAAAAGACGTCCTGGATGCACCCACACTCCAAGCACTGGCATCTCATTGATTATGTCATCGTGCGGAGGAAAGACAGACAGGATGTAAGGGTGACCAGGGCCATGCTGAGTGCTCACTGTTGGACCGACCACAGACTCATCATCTCCAAATTAAGCCTTCACACCAAGCCTAAGAGACATCCGCAGGGAAACAAAGCTGTGATGAAAAAGATCAATGTCAGTAAACTGAGGAACCCCAACACAGCAGCTTCACTAGCAGAAGATCTTGACAACCAACTCTCAGAGCTGCAATTAGAGGAAAATGCTGAGAAGGACTGGGAACGCCTCCAGGATATTGTGCACTCTTCTGCACTAAAGGTTCTTGGACCCTCACACAGGAAACAGCAGGACTGGTTTGATGAAAATGATGAAGAGATCAAGGCCTTACTTGACGAAAAGCACCACCTTCACCGTGCTCATCAGAACAACCCATTTTCATCAGCTAAGAAAAACGCCTCCACTACGATGGTCATCCTCATCTCCAATGTCTGTATCCTGGCTGCCATCTTGAGGATCCGTTCCAGTGAGAGCAGGTGCAAAGCCTTTTCCACTTGCACTTCCCATCTGACGGTTGTCAGCTTATTCTATGGGACAATTTTCTTTATGTATCTGCAACCGAGTTCCAGCTATGCATTGCAGCAAGACAAAGTGGCTTCTCTCTTCTACACAGTGGTGATTCCCATGTTGAACCCCTTGATCTACAGCCTGAGGAACAAGGAGGTGCAGGATGCATTTTGGAGAGTGTTCAGGCAGGCGCAGTAGTTCTGCTCTACAATGGTGGAAGTATGAAAATAAACCTGGGTAACGATGAAGAGTGCCTTCAAGTTTCTTTCCTTGCACTCCTGTTTACTATGGCTTTTAGATGATGATGTGTTTTCAGCTGAATTGTTTTATTCTTTTTGTAAGCCAAACTGACAGTATGATTTAAGAGTGATATACAATTGCTTCTTTTATAACAAATAAACAATAGTCTGCATGAGCCAAGCTACGCAATGAACAGAATCATATGATCCACCATTTGATAGATTCTTTCCCGCCAGCTGCAGTTCAGGGGTCACCTTGCTTCTATCAGTGCCAGGGCTTTGCAACTGTTTCTGATTTTCTTTTATGGGTGACAGTAACATGTGAACAAACCTTGATGGGAGGACTTTTTGCAGGGAGGGGTGAATGTTTTTTCACTATTTTTCTAACAACCGGGGCATCCCTCATGCCACTCATCCCATGCTGCAGTTAGGCTCCTCTGGAAGGTGTTTTTCCAAGCCTGGTTGCTGCATGGGGGCAAAGCTCAGAGGGGACGTTGAGGTGCGGTTGGGAAGCCCCTGAGGGCTGCATCTGACATCTGGGCTCAAGCTTCCCCCACCCTGTTCTAAATGTATGGTTTGTTGTTCTTAGTTGTGAAGTCATGTCCGACCCATCGTGACCCCACGGACAACATTCCTTCAGGCCTTCCTGTCCTCCACCATCCCCTGGAGTCCACTCAAGCTCACACCAACTGCCCCAGTGACCCCATCCAGCCACCTCAACCTCTGCCATCCCCTCCTTTTGCCTTCAATCATTCCCAGCATCAGGCTCTTTTCCAATGAGTTCTTCCTTCTCATTAGGTGGCCAAAGTATTTGAGTTTCATCTTCAGTATCTGGCCTTCTAAAGAGCAGTCAGGGTTGATCTCCTGTAGGACTGACCGGTTTGATCACCTTGCAGTCCAAGGGATTCACAGGAGTCTCCTCCAGCACCACAATTCAAAGGCCTCAATCCTTTGGTGCTCAGCCTTCCTTATGGTCCAACTATCACAGCCATACATTGCAACTGGGAAAACCATAGCCTTGACTATACTCACTTTTGTTGGCAGGGTGATGTCTCTGCTTTTTAGCGTGCTGTCTAGATTTGCCGTAGCTTTCCTCCCCAGGAGCAAGCGTCTTTTAATTTCTTGGCTACAGTACCCATCTGCGGCGATCTTGGAGACCAGGAAAATTAAATCTGTCACTACCTCCATTTCCTCCCCATCTATTTGCCAGGAAGTGATAGGACCGGATGCCATGATCTTAGTTTTCTTAATGTTGACTTTCAAGCCAACTTTTGTGCTCTCCTCCTCCACCCGCATCAAGAGGCTCTTTGGTTCCTCTTCACTTTCTGCCATGAGAGTGATATCATCTGCATATCTGAGGTTGTTGATATTTCTCCCGGCAATCTTAATTCCAACTTGTGATTCATCTAGTCCCGCCTTTCCCATGATGTGCTCTGCATATAAGTTAAATATGCAGGGTGAGAGTATACAGCCTTGCCAAACTCCTTTCTCAATTTTGAACCAATCAGTGGTTCCTGTTCTCACTGTTGCTTCTTGACCCATATATAGGTTTCTCAAGAGACAAATAAGATGGTCTGGTATTCCCATCTCTTTCAGAATCCTCCACAATTTGTTGTGATCCACACAATCAAAGGCTTTAGCATAGTCAACGAAGCAGAAGTAGATGTTTTTCTGGAACTCCCTAGCTTTCTACATGATCCAGCGTATGTTGGCAATTTGATCTCTAGTTCCTCTCCCTCTTCGAAATCCTGCCTGTACTTCTGGTAGTTCTCGGTCCACATACTGCTTGAGTCTAGCTTGTAGGGTTTTGAGCATAACTTTGCTAGCATGTGAAATGAGTGCAATGGTGCAGTAGTTTGAACATTATTTGGCATTGCTCTTCTTAGGAATTGGGATGTTTAATTAAACTGACCTTTTCCAATCCTGTGACCACTGCTGAGTTTTCAAAAATTGCTGGCATATTGAGTGTAGTGCTTTAATTGCATCGTCTTTTAGGATTTTGAATAGCTCAGCTGGAATACTGTCGCCTCCACTAGCTTTGTTGTTGCTCAGACTTCCTAAGGCCCATTTGACTTCACATTCCAGGATGTCTGGCTCAAGGTCCATGACCACCCCATCATGGTTATCAGGGACGTTAAGCTCTTTCTTGTATAGTTCTTCTGTGTAATCTTGCCACTTCTTCTTAATCTCCTCGGTCTCTGTTAGGTCCCTGCCATTTTGGTCCTTTATCATGCCCATCTTTGCATGAAACATTCCCTTCATATCTCCAATTTTCTTGAAGAGATCTCTGGTCCTCGCTATTCTATTGTTTTCTTCTATTTCTTTGCACTGTTCATTTAAGAAGACCTTCTTATCTCTTCTAGCTATTCTCTGGAATTCTGCATTCATATGGGAGTTTCTTTCTCTTTCCCCCTTGCCTTTTGCTTCCCTTCTTTCCTCAGCTATTTGTAAAGCTTCCTCAGACAGCCATTTTCCTTTCTTGCATTTCTTTTTCTTTGGGATGGTTTTAGTTGCTACCTCTTGTACAATGTTGTGAACCTCCATCCAGAGTTCTTCAGGCACTCTGTCTATCAGATCTAATTCCTTAAATCTATTTGTCACCTCTACTGTATATTCATCAGGGATATGATTTAGGTTATACCTGAGTTACCTACTGCTTTTCCCTACTTTCTTCAATTTAAGCCTAAATTTTGCAAGAAGAAGCTCATGATCTGAGCCACAGTCAGCTCCTGGTCTAGTTTTTACTGACTGTATAGAGCTTCTCCATCTTTGGCTGCAGAGCACATAGTCAATCTGATTTCTGTGCTGACCATCTGGTGATGTCCATGTGTAGGGTTGTCTCTTGGGTTGTTGGAACAGAGTGTTTGCTATGACCATCATGTTCTCTTGACAAAATTCTACCAGCCTGTGCCCTGCTTCATTTTGTACTCCAAGACCAAACTTGCCTGTTATTTCGGTTATCTTTTGGCTTCCTACTTTAGCATTCTAATCCTCCATGATGATAAGGACATCATTTTTTGCTGTTAAATCTAGAAGGTGTTGGAGGCCTTCATAGAACCGGTCAACTTCATCCTCTTCAGCACCAGTGGTTGGGGCATCAATTTGGACTACTGTGATGTTGAATGGTTTGCCTTGGATTCGAACTGAGATCATTCTGTCATTTTGGAGATTGTTTTTATTACTCTTTTATTGACTATGAAGGATCCTCCATTTCTTCTGAGGGATTCTTGCCCTCAGTAGTATACCTGATGGTCATCTGAATTAAATTCACCCATTCCTGTCCATTTTAATTCACTGATTCCTAAGATGTCGCTGTTCAGTCTTGTCATCTCTTGTTTGACTACATCCAGCTTGCCTTGATTCATGGATCTTACATTCCAGGTTCCCATGGAGTATAGATCTTTGCAGCATTGGACTCACCACCAGATACATTTGCAACTGAGTGTCCTTTCGGCTTTGACCCAGTCGCTTCATTCTTTCTGGCACAACTAGTACTAGCCCTCTGCTCTTCCCCAGTAGCATATTGGACACCTTCCGACCTGAGGGGCTCATCTTCCAACGTCATATCTTTTTGCCTTTTGGTACTACCCATGAGGTTTTCATAGCAAAGATACTGGAGTGGGTTGCCATTTCCTTCTCCAGTGGATCACATTTTGTCAGAGCTCTCTGCTATGATCTGTCTGCCTTGGGTGGCCCTGCACGGCATAGCTCATAGCTTCATTGAGCTACACAAGCCCCTTTGCCACAACAAGGCAGTGATCAGTGAAGGGGAAATGTATGGTAATAGGACTGTTTATGGATGCCTGCCTTCTTTGACTTATTGCTCCACAGCAATATGAGTAGCAAGAACATGAGAACATAAGGGAGAAAGTCCCAGAGGAAGTATCAGCTCTATAAATACAATACGAATACTTGCATAGCATCCTTCAGAGACATCCTATGTGCCACGCCACAGGTGCTGTTTTGGTATGACATTGATATTGGATTCTCAATAATGCAGATGTGGGGGGAGGGTCTTTTCTTTGGGGCATCTTCACTGCTTTGAGATGAGAAGTAGGGAAGGGATCTAGATGGGGTGACCTTGGTTAGAGGAAGGGCTGAACAGTGCCTCAGCTTTACTTGTGCATTGATTGGAAGCCTGGGAATCTTTCCAGGGAGAATGTCACTGCAACTGAGAGCAACACAAGCCCTTTTCTATCATTGACATGCTCCTCGGCTATGAACATAAACGCACCACTGCCAGGCCACCACTAAGTTTGGGTACCTTTTCAGCCTCGGCCTCTTTTCTTTCTTTCTTTCTTTCTTTCTTTCTTTCTTTCTTTCTTTCTTTCTTTCCTTCCTTCCTTCCTTCCTTCCTTCCTTCCTTCCTTCCTTCCTTCCTTCCTTCCTTCTTTCTGTCCATATGCATGCTCATCCCCATTCTTTCAAGCTCAGTTCTTCTCAACCCACTCTCCCTTCTTCTGCACTGTGCTCAGTGGTGCCTATTCCCACCTAGAGCCTCCCACTGTGTTGCCAAGCTACGAGGCCCAGGGATCACCTGCCGGTGTACTCAGAGGTGAGTCCCACTGTAATCAAGTAACTGCCCCATAAATATGCACTGGGCTTCACCTGCCCAGAACTGCAGCCCAGCTTCACTTTCTGCCCCACGTGGATTGGCTTTGCTGTGCATCCCAGATCCTCTTTGATCAGAGGAAAGGGATGGAACAATTAGAAGCAAGGAAGTCCTGGCTTCCCAGCAGGGCAGACATAGAAGCACAAAAGCAAAGAGGACCCTTTGGAGCAAAATGGGAGAAAGCTGAAAGAGGAGGCTGGAGAACTGCTGCTGCTTCAGGAGAAGGATGGAACAGGCAGTAGGTACTGGGCATGCGATGCCCTTGCCAAGCTGTGCCCAGGCTTTCCAACCAGGGGAGCACCTTGAGAAAGGGGTGTAGAGACAGCAGCAGCCATTGCTGGACTTTGGAAGAGCCCAACAGGCAGGCAGCACAACTGGCTCATGCCCCATCCTCTCACTAGTCACATCCCATGCAGTTTCCAGACTAGTGGCGGTGCATGTTTGAGTGAGTTGTGCACATACATGCTGTGTGCTGCCCTTTCCTCAGAATCCTTCCTCCCTTCCCTGCCTGATGCAAAGTGGAAGAGACAGCACCTTGCCCATCATTGGCCCCCTGCATGAAGGCTTCCTCTCTGGTCTGGCAGACTGGCCTCTGTGATTAGGCAAGAGTGTCGTTCAGATCTCTCCTTTGCCACCAGCCACCAGCTTCTGCCTCTTCTGCAGGGCAACTGGAAAGAGAGAGGAACAGCAAACACTGAGCACAGCAGCCTGCACAGACGCATGGGGGAAAGAAGAGGAAGATGCAGCTGTGACACCGGTCCATCACTCTGCACAGTGTGACAGAGCATCCAGCCAGCCAGTGTCCATCTCATCCCACTGGGAGCCCTCTCCCTGTTTTGCTGTGCTTCCTCAGTTAGTAGAGATCCAGGGCTCTAGAGAACAGATCCAGGGGTCAGGCCCCAGGGGCCCAAGGCTGATTGCGTGCGCTTTAATATCTTCTCCGAATGAGATAACATAGAATTCTTCTACTAGGATTATAACACAGAGAGGCATATAGCTCACTAATGCTGGAAGACTCCACAAGCTGACAGGTGAGCATTTTTTTAGTAGGAAAGCAGAATATATGCACTGAAGATGTTGGAATACTGTGGAACAAGGTCTAAAAGAAAAAGAGAGATGAGAATAAGTAGAACTGAAATTGTATCTCTGAGAATAGTATCTCATGACTCAACCCATCCATTATCTCACATGCAATGAAAAGAATGGTTGACAACTTGAGTGTTTCGGAGGAAAGGCAGGTTACGGATGGATGATGAAAGGAAGGTGAAAACAGCTACTTGGAGAAGATGCTTTTCTGCAGCAGATGTTTCCTAATTATATGTTTCTAGTTTGGCACACTGTTCCTTAAACAGAACATTAGTCAAAGGAATATCCTTTCACAGTCACATAAATTTCCTAGTTTGAATCCAGCGAACTGCTACTAAAGGACCGAAGACACATTTCACTTCCTAACCCACACAGTCTGTGCACCACTGTCCTCCTGCTTGCTTAAGCATCTTCTGCTCCTTAGACATTTGTTCTATATCTGTAACAACCTAAATGTGGCAGGTAGAAGTTGTTATATTGGAGAGCAACAGTGGGCAGGACTGCATTCCTGTAGCTTGGTTATAGGTTTCTGCGGACACTTTCAAGCATATTTAATTTCTTTATGCAATCTGTTTCTGTTTTTCATTCCTAAGGGGACAATCAGGTTGATGGAAACATCTCTGTTCAATCACACCAGAGTGACTGAGTTTGTTTTCTTGGGACTCGCAAGCAAGACTGAACTAAAACTGCCTCTATTTGTGCTGTTTCTCATTGTCTATACTGTTACCATGGCAGGGAATTTGGGGGTTGTTTTTCTAATCGGGATAGATGCACAGCTCCATACTCCCATGTTTTTCTTTCTATGTAATCTGGCTTTTGTGGATGCTGCTTATTCCTCAGCTGTTACACCAAAAATGTTGGTGGATATCCTTGCAGAAAAGAAAAGCATTGGATTCTTCGGCTGTGCAACTCAAATGTTCTTTTGCGTGATATGTGGGAGCACAGAATGCCTCTTACTGGCAGTGATGGCGTATGACCGATACGTAGCCATCTGCAACCCTCTGCATTACTCTGCTGTAATGTCAGGGAAGCTGTGTGCCTGGCTGGTAGCTGGTTCTTATGTCCTAAGCATTTGGTATTCCGTTCTATATATTGGGTGCATCTTTACTTTATCCTTTTGTGGGCCAAATGTGATCAATCATTTTTACTGCGACATCCCCCCTCTGTTAGAACTCTCTTGCTCTGACATTCACACCAATGTGACAGTGATACGTGCACAAGTCAGTATAAACTGTGTCAGTACGACGATGGCCATTCTAATTTCATACACCTGTATCCTGGCCACCATCCTGAAGATTCGCTCCACTGAGAGCAAGTGCAAAGCTTTTTCTACCTGTTCTTCTCACCTGATGGCTGTAAGCTTATTTTATGGAACCATATTCTATATGTATTTGCGGCCAAACTCCAACTATACATTGGAACAAGACAAAGTAGCTTCTCTGTTCTACACAGTGGTGATTCCCATGTTGAACCCCCTCATCTACAGCT
Organism: Varanus komodoensis; assembly: GCF_004798865.1. Taxonomy (NCBI): domain Eukaryota; kingdom Metazoa; phylum Chordata; class Lepidosauria; order Squamata; family Varanidae; genus Varanus; species Varanus komodoensis. The sequence goes on from NW_025335318.1 coordinate 1,304,567, forward strand.
TGAGGAACAAGGACATGAGGAGAGCCTTTGGGAGAGTGTTTGAGAAGACACTGTAATTCTAAAGACTTTATTTATCTGCTATAACATTCTCCATAAGTGAAGAGCTTCACAATCAGCAGAATTGCATTGTGTGTCTGTTGCTTCAACTCAAGTCTCTTGTCAAATGTTTACACACTGTGTGCACACACATAGACACACACACACATCTTGACACGTAGACGACTCAACTCTCAGGACAAATTCTGGACTTCTTCCTGACATTCTAGTTTTCTGAGTATTAGATCTTACTTTCTTGAGCACATTAAATACAAGATCTGTAAGTGGTACTTAAAGTGGTACCAACTTTAAGCGGATCTTTACGTGGTACTAACTTTCCAGCAACGGCTACATGCCAGGATCAAACCACCTAACATTTTTGTCATTTAAAGATAAATGACAAAAATGTTAGGTTAAAGCCATCATTTTATTCACTTTGTAAAGATCTAAAATGGCATAGAAATGTAATAATAATAATAATAATAATAATAATAATAATAATAATAATAATAATACAAAATGTATCATTAAACTTACTGAAGCTTTGTGGGCAATGTATACATTGAAAGAGAACTAAGGCTATTGGCTATTGTGTTCTTCGGTTCAATAACACCATGGCAGCTAGTACCGCTCTTGTATGCTTCTGGCCTCTTCCTCCATATCATCTGCTGTTCCCAACAGGAAATCTCTTGCCCTGCAGTCTTGATTCGCCTGTGCCTTAGGATGGCTGTCCCCTGCTTTACAAAAAACAAGCCTCTGCCTGCGGGCACCCTATATTGGAAGGACTTTCCAGTCCTAGTCCAGTTTAAAGATAAAACGTACCCCCTTTCATATCCACCCCCAAACACGTGTTGCCTGTGGGATGGCTGTATGAACAGAAGAAAATGCTTGAGGCCATAACATGCAAACGCCTAAAAAGAACACCACCTTTGTTCTGGCTGGAATTTTCCCTCAGTGGCTTGCAATCAGCCTAAGAATGGCTTTCAGCTACCATCAAGCATAGGTGTTTTATGTTTGCATTCTTCCCAAGCATATGGAAATGCAGAAAACCTGCATAACAATAGCAGGCCTATTTACTTTTCACTGCATAACAAAGTTTTGTCCTACTAACTTAAAAAAATCATGGCACAGCTTTCCCGCCATTGAGTTTCATTCTGTTTTCTGAAGGTTTTAGTTTAGAATCTTAGCTTTAAAATATGGTCAATATGATCTAAACTCAGCCTTGATTTGTGCCGTTTTCCAGGACCTTTGTTTGGGGTCACAAAGTCACCATTCCCAGCTATTCCTCTGGAGCTTCCTGGGTGACTTTGTCACCCCAGACATTTTTCTATTATTAAAAATCTGTAAAACGTAGAAAGCTGAAATTTGGGGACATTTTAGACCAGACACTTTTGAACAATGTCATAAAAGAATAAGTTATTTGGACCACTCCTGTGAAAATTACGGCACAGAATGTGCACCTGGGGTACTAAAGTCACCCCACAATGTAGGATGAGGTTAAAAAATAGGGACCTTGAAGTAGTCAATCAACAGCATCTAGATAGCACAGGAAGTAAACCCCGGGATATCACAGTCTTCATTACTATGGTTAGGCTAAGTTAGATTAGGCATATTGTAGTTGTATTTAAGTTATAGCAATTCTTTCTAAATTTGCAGATCTCTAAATTGGCACTTAATGTATTACATTGCTCAGAGTACTTGATTGTTGAGTGGCATAAATGTATAGCAAATAAATCAAGAATCCATATATATTATCTTATGGAAATTTTATGCAAATGTGTGTCCCTTTTGTCTTTTTCACATTTTTGATAATGCATAAATGGATAATCTATTCAGAATTTCTGGAAGGCAAGCTGACTGCATGCAACATAGACTGGCTGACTGCCTAAACTAGACTGCTTCAGCTGAATATCAATGGCATAAAAACAAGCCAGTCCCCTCATCCCTTATCCTGAGTGATCCCAATGCTTGGCCAGGACTTACCACCCTGCTCTTCCCTGATATCTCTGCTTGTGCTGCCTACCCCTTTTTCAGCGCTCACTCTCAGCATCACAGAGTCCCAGCTGTGCTAATGAATGGATCACAAGCTCTTGCAAGAGGAAACTTACAAAGTCAAAAAGCAAGCACTGCCAGCCAAAAATAGGTCCACCTTCCGGACCACGTCTTCTTCACTATCCTTGAATATAGCTTTAACTGTTCTGAACCTCCATGACTACAACTCCTGTATTTCTAGTCCCTTAAACAGTAGGCTGTGCTTGTATTTACAGAACCTACTGACAATGAATGGGTACCAGATTCCCAGGCCAACTCCAGACAGTCTGGACTGTACAGACACTGCAAACTCAGGTGAAGCGCCGGCCACAAAACCTCAAATATGATCTTAGATGTTTACCAAGGCTTTGAAGAGCTGACTTCATTGTGACCCATCTATTGCAAAACAGGTTCTAGAGAGTTCTGTAAGTTAGCAATGGTACTATTGCGAACCACCCGTGGAAAGAATAATCTTTTAAGTCATGTAGAAGTCAAATAAATAACTGAATTAATACTCTAGTGGTTATTATAGGAAAGCTGTGTACAGTTCATCTGATACTCAGCTGTATTAGAAACTCAGCAAATTTATGGAAGCAATCCCCACTTAAGTCAAATCCAATTTTGAGTAGTATTCTCCATAATAATGCCAATTAAGCCCTTCAGTGGTTTTTAGATTGTTTGTCTGTTTAACAAAGGAAAAGATGCTTTGGAAACTAGTCAAAAGGGTTTATGCAAATTTCCCTAAAGACCAGACAGGAAAGAAGCAGAGAAAGAAAGGAAGAACCCCAGTCATCTTCAATATCATACTCAAACAGTATGAATAAAGCTTAAGGGAGAAAGCCCCAGGGGTGACTAGAATATGAATAAATGCTACAGGGGTAGCTGCTCTGAATATCAGACAAACATGTATGACACATTGATGCTTCATCTCACAGGTAAACTTTTTGCTAACCAATTCTAGGTATCCCCTTTAAGTGGCAAGAATGAGGTATCATGCATAGTTACTAGAGCCAACAATTAGCTAGGGCTGAAAACAGAAGTGAGATGCCTGGAGGCTGGCATTCTGCATTAGGTAGGTCAGGGAGGGGGAGAGGTTTCAGGAACTGATGGTGGAGAAAGTGAGCTCATGATGGAGCAGATAAGCAAAGATGACCCAGGAAAGAAGAGTCTTGGGGGGTGAGTTGAAAAAAAGGTGGGAGAGTCAGCCAGAAGAAGATGAGAGTAGTATAGGATTAATCAGAAACTGTGAGGTAAGGAGTGGGAGAAAAAGACATGGCTGGCAGTAGTAATTTAATTTAATTATTTATTGTATTGCTATCTACCTTTTTCTTCAGAGAACCCAAAGTGATTTTATTTATTTATTTATTTATTTATTAAAACATTTCTATGCCGCCCCTTGCCGAAGCCTCGGGGCGGCTTACAACACAATAAAATACAGAAATAACAATATAAAATTAAAATTAACAATATAAAATAAAAAATATAAAATAGTTCCAGGTTGGGTCTCTGGTGTCTGCACTCCAAGCTGGAGAAAACGCCTTCCTGAGGCCCCGGAGAGCTGCTGCCAGTCAGCATCAGCAAGACGAGGCTAGGAGGACAAAGGGGCTAAATCAGTGCAAGGCAATTATTTATGTTCCTTTCGTTAGTATACCAGCACGCGGTCAAGTGCTCTTCTATTGTCGCAGGAGAGAGAGGAAACTGGGTTTCTCCCTAGAGGGCATCCATCATGAGGTCCTCTTTGTACTTGAGCATTCTAGAGGGTGATTTAGGGTGGGGAGACAGTGGAGACCTCTTATTTGTACAAGCGTGAAACAGAAGGGTTGGCTAAAGACAGGTAGGGTCAGCGGAGCAGTTCCAGACAGGTGTACTTTTAAAATGCGGCCCTCAGTGCAGGGACCAGAAGTTGCCCACCAAAATTAGAGCTTGCTTATCATTTATTTATTTATTTAGGAAACTTCTATGCCGCCCCATTCGCGGAAGCCTCGGGGCGGCTCACAAACAGTTCCTTGAACTGACATGGCACAGTTCAATTTTTACTAACAATCAGCTTAAGGTCTATGGGGTTATTCAGGAACTGACTGAAGTCTGTGTGTGGCACAGCAAGGGAGCATATAAAACCATAATAAAATGTAGCATCTTCAAGTGACCATATCAATTAAGTCATTTTACAAGTATCAAGCTGTTTATTTTTCTAGCAGGCAGTCTAATGAAGTCATCCTTGGATGGAAATATCAAACTTTCTTACGTGTCATCTTCATGCCATCAGTAAACATTAAGTAACTGAAGCTAAGTGTGTGTGTGTGTGTGTGTGTGTGTGTGTGTGTGTGTGTAGAATATATATATATATATATATATATATATATATATGTTCAGGTTGTTACAGAAGTCTGAACTCAAAATTGTATATCTCATGAAAAATTTTCTTCCTAAATGAAGTCCATTTATTCTTGAACTAGAGCTGCCACCAGAACCGATCGAAGGCCAAATTCGGGTTGTTCAAAATAATGTGGCATGATTTTTGGAATTCAGTTTGCTCACTTGCTGTTTCTTCTTCCTTCCAGCAAACAATTACTTGGAATCGAAATGTGAAGCCATCTTCCAGGAGATGAGAAGATGCTGTGCCCGCTATCCCAAAGGCAGATCCACCTCTTGCTCAGGGTTCCAGTCAGAGAAGAAAGAAAAGGAGATGCTGGCCCTGAATAGATTTTGCACCCCACATCTGTGAGGAAGCCCTAAGCTCTGGAGAGCGCAGCCCTTTCCTGCAAATTGCATCACTGTGCTTTACATCACCTGCACTGCTTGCATTAAAGAGCACTCCAAGATGCAAGCCAGCTCCTCTTCCAGAACCAGAACCACATCTATTAAGGAGCAGTGCTGCCAGCAGTTCTGCTATCAAATGCTGTAGCCTTACTGTGATTAGATTGGAGTAGAGTAACTTGGTGTGTTAACGTGCAGCTCAAGGGTAGCAATATTCCAGGGCAAAGTGAAATCTAAGCAGCCTTTTTTTTCCTGGAAGTTTAAGACAATCTTGTTTGATGTGTTATGTAAATTAGATCATTGTTAAGCAGCAGGATCCATACTCAGTTACTTCAGCACTGCCCACTCTGTTCAGAAGTCATCCACCTTCCTTTTGCTGTGCAGACATACATGTTGGTAACTAACGCCTCGGAGCTCCTCTTTTCAGCTGGGCAATAGTTAGGTTACCTGTGTGCCTCAGTTTCCTTGTACATTTTCATAATGTTCCTCCTCTCCAGTTTATCCTTACCTAACCCACCCCCATGAAATAGGTTAGACTGAGACAATACCTGGCCAAGAGTCGCCCAAGGAGTTCATGGCTGAGGGGGGCTCTAGAACACAGATCTCGAGTCCCTGCCTGGAGCTCTAACCGCCATGGCCCACTGCCTCTCCGTGTGTGGATAGCTATGTACTTGGCAAGGAAGAAGTGGGGAGTTTTAACTTTGTGTGGGGTGGGTTTGTTTGTTTGTTTGTTTTGTAATCTGTTATTTCATTTTGTTTTTGCAATAAAGGTAACTAGGAGGAAAATAATTTAGACAAATATCACTAGCAAAGTTGTGCAACAAACAGAGTTCATGAAAGAAGCAGGGTAGGTTAAACTAAGAAATGTCTGTACCTTATAATTTCCTGATGGGAAACATGTAACACAGAAAAAGTGGTTTCTGTAAGAAATGGGCATTTCCCATAAAAGTTTATTTTTAAACTTTTTATTTTTTCCACTATCCTACACTAAACCTTTCTTTAAAAAAAAAAACTTGACTCCAGTTGCAGGCTTGAAGATGTTCAGATTTCCTCTTTCTCTTAATTCTTTCCATCTCCTATTTTCAAATGTTTCCTATGCAAGATTGGAACCAACAAAATCTCTAAAAATATTCACCTGCTGAGATGGCCACTTGCTTTATTTGAATGCAAATGGGAAGATTAGGTGGAATATTTGAGGTTGACCATTTGTCCTAAATATAAATGCACAGAATGGGTAATAGTAACTTTGCCAATGTATAATTGCTGTTTCTTATTCCAAACAGGTAACTCCTAATGGAGAAAAAATTCCAGTGGAATTGTACCACAGAAACGGAATTCATTTTTCTTGGAGTCACAAACCAAACAGAACTAAAATGGCCACTTTTCATTCTGTTTCTAAATGTCTATGTTTTCACTTTAGTGGAAAATTTGGGCATGATTTTACTAATCAAGACTGACTCACAACTACACACGCCCATGTATTTTTTCCTTAGCCATTTGGCTTTTGTGGATATCTGTTATTCTTCAGCCATAACCCCCAAAATGTTGGCAGATCTCCTGTCAGGGAGAAAGAGCATTGGCTTTTTCAGTTGTGCTATCCAAATGTTTTCATTTGTCATATTTGGGATTACTGAGTGCCTACTGCTGGCTGTAATGGCTTATGATCGTTATGTGGCCGTTTGCAATCCCCTACTTTACTCAGTCATCATGTCTGGCAAACAGTGTATTTGGCTTGTAGCTTGCGCATATGCAGTTGGCCTGTTCCATTCTGCTACACATACTGTGTTCACTTTTAGCTTATCTTTCTGCAGATCGAATAAAATCAATCATTACTTCTGTGATATTCCTCCACTTCTCCAACTGTCTTCCTCTGACACCCACATTTATGAGTTGGTGATATACACACTGGTTAGTGTAAATTGTCTAACCACCACAGTGACCATTAGTGTCTCCTATTCCTGCATACTGATCACAGTCCTGAAGATACGATCGGCTGAGAGCAGGTACAAAACCTTTTCCACCTGTACCTCCCACATGACAGTTGTTATCATGTTCTATGGGACGATTTTCTTCATGTACCTACGACCTAGCTCCATGTACGCACTGGATCAGGACAAAGTGGCATCCATGTTCTACACAGTGGTGATCCCTGTGCTGAACCCCCTGATTTACACTTGGAGGAACAAGGAAGTGAAAGACGCCCTCCAACGACTGATCAAGAAGACATTGTTATGGTGAAATGGAACACCGGAACCACTGAGACAAAGGAAAGAGCAGTAAAGGAAGCAGGCTGGAAATCTGCAGTGTCCTTGATCACTGTTGTAATAAATCTGTCAGCCACTGCTAGTTGTTGCAGAATGTGGTTCCTAATGAATGGGCTTGGAGCAGCTGTATTTGTGGGTATCCTCCTTTTCATGCATGCAAAAGGCAATTGCGGTTTATATCAGAGCATTCCTATTTCACGGGGGTTATTAAAATGGCACATTGATTACAAAAGTGTGGCCAGGCTATCACAGTGATCTGAAATTCCAATATACAGTCATGCACAGACTCACAAGAGCTTTTACCCTATAGAGGTCATATCCCTTTTGTTTCACTGCCAGCCTTAAGTTGCTCAGGAGGTGCAGATAACTATTCCGCCTGCACAGCTTCAAAATGTGCAATGTGGTGCTGGTGTCAAGGTTCGGAATGGCTGGTTCAGATGATCTGATAACCCACAAGCAAGTGCTGGTTGTCCCGGATGATATGTGGAAGATGGATGAGGATTTATTTCGTTTCTCTACTGCCTGTAGCCAAAGCTCTCTGGGTGGTTTACGACAAGATAAAGTATTATTGTGTGGTCTGAACACAGCTGGGCTAACAATGGCTTGTGGAATTGTGTCTATCATGCATTCGTGCTGCCACTTGAGAAAAGTAGAGGGCAATAGCACAAATGAAGGAAGAGCATTGCCAAAGCAACTCTGTCGTGCTTCCTTTCCACCCATGAACTTCCAGAAGACAGCTGTGCTTGTCTGGCAAAATGCTGTCTGCGCATGCACAGAACTTCAGTTTGCATTCTGAGCTGAAGAACAACTTGTGGCAGGAACATCTCTTGACCAGTAATCCAGCCAAGCATTTTGTGCTGTGCAGCTCTGGGGTCAGAGCCAGGGAATCACAAAGGCCGGTGACATCCCAACCCACTACAGAAAAGCCCAACCCCCTCTCCCAGCCGAAGCACGCATGCTCTTCAACATACTGATTAATTTGTGAGGGTCTCATGACTTCTGACAATATGACTCAGAATGTCAGCAAAGACAGCAATCACAAAACTGTAATAGCCACAGTATTATATTAATGGCTCAAATACAGAATGGGTAGACTAGATAACCACTATAGATACAAATCATGTCCTGATTAATTAGGATTAATGTCGGCTTTTCTTAAGCGCAGTGCTGGATCTCTGGGAAGCCTTGGAGGCTCTGTCCCAGTAGGATTCAGAACAAATAAAGCCTGTGGTAACCATGGGCTGAAATGGGAACTGCACAGAATCCTCTGCGTTCTGTTCCATAGGTAAGATGCACAGATGATTCTAAAAACGTGCAAGTCCAGTTTCAGGGCAAATATGAATGTAGGAATAGGAGAAACATAGCTGACAGTGTATTTAGAGGGATTGTTTTTAGCCTGTATAACCTATAACCCTATGACCTATAGAACTTATGAGTCCAACCCAGACCATACTACTGCATTTTGGCTTTTCTGGCAGTTGTCAACGGCATTGTATGTATGTGCTTTCTCATATCAATGCAGGAGCACTATGCAGAATTATCTCATAAATGAGGGATCCCTGAGGTAGATAGGATGCCTGAGGTTAGCATCTCCAAGATCTAAGTGAGGTTGCCTAATGCAATGTTAATAGAAGAGGTAACAGAGCTGACTTTTGGAAGTTTGGAATGAAAATCTGCCACTAAGCATCACACAGAATTATTAGAATGCTTTCCTGGGATGCTTCGTTTGGTTTCAGAGTGCACTCTTGATGGACAGGGGGCTCCCCCCTGAGAGCCTGCTACGTCCTGCTGGAAGGGTGGGAGGGGGTGGCAATTCTTTCACTGCCTCCAGTGAGTTAGCTGCCTACTGCAATCACCACTGATGCATCAGGTTTGGAAAAGGGCAATCCATGTCCAAAGCGCTGCCTATCCATAAAATATATGGGAAGGCCTTGGACAAGCCAGTATCTCTTCACATAATGAATGCAAAGAACATGGAAATACAATCATTATGATTGATTAGTGAGAAAGGGTTTAGGGACTAATGTGGAGGACGTGGTTTTCCACAAGCTATTACTTCTAGGTTCTCTAGCAGAAGCAATACTTGGGTCTTCGAATGATCTGATTGTTCAGTGAACGCAGGGCAGAGAACGTGACCTTTCTGTTTGATTCTGGTTTCTGCAGTTCTGTAGAGACATACTTGAAAGGAAGGCTCACTGAACTCAGTGGGGCTTGTAAGCAGGCCAACCTGCGTAGGGTGGCATTGTAAAATGGCTGCATAGTCCTTTGTCCTGCTTGGCATGTGGGAGGGCTGAGAAGGTACCTGGTTTTCGTGTAGGTGACACTAAATCTAGAAATCTGTATGAGGGGGTCTGGCCAGAAATAAGCACATATCCTGCTTATAAAGGACAGCGAATATCTAGAGATCTGGCTTTGTTTTGTTTACAGACATGTCTTTTAAAAAAATGGTTAAACCTTGCCCTTCAAAATCAATCTCTATTCAATTACTCGTGTGTTTTATATCCTAAGAGGGAGAATTGCAAACCATTTAGTATTATATTGATTTATACCATGGACATTACAGTTAATGTTTCCATGTGCTTGCAAGCAATGATTTGAAACTTGAACTGAGATGCAGCTTAGTTCAAAGAAAACCAAATGTGACTTCATCTATCAGAAAAGATCATCTTTGCCGGGGGAAGAGATTCTATTGGTTCGATGCACAGTGTCAGAACTTCCAGCTTTCCACTGGAAATGAGGAAAAGTAATCTCTTCCGTGGTAATAGACCTCTTCCGTGGTAATAGAACCCTACGCTCTTCTCAGTGTAATCTGTTTTCTGCAGGCACTGCACTAATGGAGGAAAAGTCTGAGGAAAATCGAAGTGCTCCAATCACTGAGTTCATTTTCATGGGATTAACAGACAACCCTCTGCTACAGCCTATTGTTTTTGCAGTGTTCCTTGTCATCTACACCAGCAGCTGCATAGCGAACATTGCAATGATTATATTAATCTGGGTGAGTTCCCAGCTCCACAATCCAATGTATTTCTTTCTCAGCAACTTATCATTTTTGGATATCTGCTATTCCTCTGTGGTGGCCCCCCAGACACTCATCAACTCCATTGCAGAAAAAAAGGCAATTTCAGTGGCTGGATGTGCAGCACAGATGTACTTTTTCATAGCTCTGGGGACCACAGAGTGTTGCCTCCTGGCTGTGATGGCATATGACCGCTATGTGGCTATCTGTAACCCACTGTTATATCCCATCCTCATGTCTTCTAGAGTTTGTATTCTTTTGGTGGCTGGGTCATACATACTTGGCTTCCTCCATTCTCTTGTTCACACAGTCTTCACATTCAGACTGTCCTTCTGCGGGTCTGATGAGATCAATCATTTCTACTGTGACATCACACCACTGTTATCCATCTCCTGTTCCAACACAAATGTTAGTGAAATTCTTTTATTTAGCATGGTGGGAGGCATTGAGATCATCACAATTTTGATCATTGTGGTCTCTTACTCATACATTCTCGTTACCATCCTGAGAATCCGCTCGGCCCGTGGGAGGCACAAAGCCTTTTCGACCTGTGGCTCCCATTTTACAGGTGTCACCATTTACCATGGAACAATCCTGTTCATGTATTTGCGACCCACTTCTAGCTACTCCTTGGATACCGACAAAATCCTTGCTGTGTTCTATACCATGGTGATCTCTTTGCTGAACCCACTAATATATAGCCTGAGGAACCAAGATGTGAAGGATGCTTTGAGTGACCTCCTTAAAAGAATTTATCAGCATGTATACAGTAATAACTAGGATGTTTGCTTCTATATCAAAAATCAGTGAGGAGATCCATGTTAAGAAAGGTGTGCTATTTTGCATTCTTTTTTATATGTGTGTGTGTGAGAGAGAGAGAGAGATTCAATTTTTGTAAAAATGGGCAAAAGTGATCATTCTACGGGTAAAAGAGAACTCCATGAATAATACTTTGTACAATGAGAGAGAGAGAGAAAGAGAGAGAGAGAGAAGAAGGGATGGAGAAAATGACACCAATATCAGAATTAATGTACAGTCAAGGATTCTATGGCATTTAAAGTTGGCAGCAGATGACATCTAGTTCAAAGGATTGTAGTTTTCAAAATGGGAAAATGTATTTTCTTTATATTGCAGGTTAATAAAGTTCAATGTGCTTCCCACTTCATGAGTGATGAGCAATATTACTGCGGAGTAGCAGTACCCAGGTGTATGGCTTCTCATGGAGGAGAAATCACTGAACTGTATGGGGTGAGGGCTCGGGGGGTAAATTTTGGTTTGTTCACTTCTGAACAAGCAGAACATAGGAGGAGGCAAGCAGCCTGCACAGTCCTGACAAATCTACTCTCCACATCATCTCCCCAACATGAGTCAACCTGCACCCCAATATTCCTGCAGCATTCTTCATTCATTGGTACATGGAAAAGAATGACCAAATAGGGCTACGGTGTGCCTGACTTCTGATTCCTTAGGACTCCCTTTCCATCATTTTCAACATAGACTCCACTGCCACCAGCATACCTAAAGCATATCTGGCCATTTAGTTTCCCACACAGACATTTGAATTTACAGTGCTTGCTCCTTCTGCACATCTGTGCAAGAAAAACTTCATTGCAAAATATGGAGAGGTGCAAATATTCCAGAATGACTGCATTCCAGTTGATATATTGTTTCAACAA
>NW_025335318.1:1316446-1355064 GCF_004798865.1 Varanus komodoensis
AAGCAGAGGAAATTGTGTGCTTGGGTTTTAATAGCTACAAAGACACACAATGATATTCAGTCTGAAATGTGCTCTGGCAGGGCTGATTCTTCCATGGGATGCATATTTTCCCAGAAGTATGTCCTACAGTCTTCAGTGGAGGTATTCTCTGGGAAGCATGGATAAGATGGGAACGCCACTTTAGCTGAAAGCTCTGTGTCAGGAAGTTCTGAAGCAAACCGTATTAATTTAAGTGGGTTGTGCCTGTATCCGCTTCATCTAGATTCTAGAGCCTTCTCACCACAGGTGTGGACAGTGTGGGATTTAAGCAGCAGCATCCATTCAAGGGGCACTCAGCATGCCAGAAACGGCTCTGAGGCCGCAGTCTCACACTGCTGAGAGAACCAACTCAGGGACAAGCAAACAGCTTTAAAGAAAATATCCAGGCTCTTGCACAAATGGCGAATGCGGGTGGTGAGCCATTCCCTGTTCTTCTTTACCTGCATTTCATAACCAGCCACATACAGCTCCCTAACCCTAACCCTAACCACCAACAGCACAATCCTATGCATTAATCCACATCATGGACTTGTAGATACCCTTATCTTCAGTAGAATTTATTCCTGTGTACATTTGCATAGGTTGGCAGCCTTGAAGAATATCAATCAACCAAAACCTTGATTTGGTCCATAGACCTTTCCACAAATCAATATGTAATGCAATTAATATTGAAATTATTTTTAACAATGAATTACTGGTAAAATGGTTATCAAGACAGTATTCAACAATTGTTAAAAAAACAGAGCAGCATTGGAAAATGTTTAGGATACCAAAGTAAAGCACCAAAATGGGATACAAGTATTCAGTAAATGAAGTACAAGCATACTTATGCATAACATAAAAAGGCAGAGCCCATTTTCTTTAGGACAATAAGCTAAAGGAATAAGAACTATGCTATCCCTTAAGTTAATGCAACACTCTTTCTGGATTTTGCTGCAAGTCTGAAATACACTAACAGGTCTACCTTTCCAGAAGTTTAAAATAATAAAATCATAGAATAGCAGAGTTGGAAAGGGCCAAGAAGGCCATTGGGTCCAACCTCCTGCTGTTGCAGGACACCAAGTCACACCATCCCACTCAGATGGCTGTCCACTGTCTTTTGCATGTCTCTAGTGTGGGAGAGGCCACCACCTCCCTAGGCAGCCGGTTTCACTGTTGTATTGCTCTGACAGTGAGGAAATTTCTCCTGACATCTCGCTTGAATCTTGGTTGTTGCAAGCTTTCAGGTGGAGTAGCTTGAGAAATTTAGTCTTCAAGAATATGTTAAACTTTTCTTTTTTAATCATGCAGCCTAGTAATTGTCCTTGGAGCTGGCAACAAAATGCTGCATGAAGATAACATGGTTTAACTTCTTCCATACGTTGGTATTTTCCAGGTCTGAAAAAAAGATAACTGGGCATAATGTCTGAAGAAAACTGTACCACAGTGGTCACAGAGTTTGTGTTTGTGGGGTTGACCAGCAATCCTAGACTCCAGATCATCTTCTTCTTGGTGCTCCTGGCTATTTATATGGCCACCCTGGTTGAAAATCTAGGCATGATTGCCTTAATAAGGGCCAGTCCCCGGCTCCATACTCCAATGTACTTCTTTCTCGGTGGCCTGTCTTTCCTGGATGTGTGCTTTTCTTCTGTGTTCACTCCCAAGGCATTAGCAAACCTTCTAGCAGATAAGAAGTCCATTTCCGTGATGGGATGTGCATTTCAAATGTATTGCTCGATAGCTCTGGGGAGTGCAGAGTGCCTGCTTCTGGCTGCAATGGCCTATGATCGCTACGTGGCTGTCTGCAAGCCGCTGCTCTACCCAGTCCTCATGTCCCCCAGAGTCTGTATTCTGTTGGTGTGGGGGTCCTACACTCTTGGGCTTTTGCACTCCGTTGTTCAAACTGTCTTCACCTTCAGAATATCCTACTGCAAGACCAACGTGATCAACCATTTTTTCTGTGACATCACTGCTGTTTTAGCAATCTCCTCCTCTGATATCTATGTCAATGAACTCCTGATGTTTTATGAGGCTGGTCTTATAGAACTATTCACCATCCTGAGTGTCGTGGTCTCCTACGTGTATATTCTCACCAACATTGTGTTGAAGATCCACTCAGCTGCAGGCAGACTCAAAGGCTTCTCCACCTGCACCTCACACCTGACTGTGGGCACAATCTTTCATGGGGCAATTCTCATTTTGCATCTCCAGCCAACAGCTGGCAACGAACCGGCCTTTGAACATGTGAGTGATAAAGCTCTTGCTGTGTTCTATACGATTGTCATCCCTGTGCTGAACCCTCTGATCTACACCCTGAGAAACAAGGAGGTGAAGGACGCCTTGGCAGGAATTCAAAGGGAAGTACAAGCCACAAGGATGCAATAATGGGAACTTTTAATAGGAAAAAGACATGGTATTATTAAATGTGTACATTATTAAAATGGCATCTTTACTTATTTATTCATTTATATTTATCTCCCATCTTTCATCCCACAAGGAGCTCAAGGCAGCTTACAAATCTGCCAATGCCTTGTTTTGCCCAGTATGCATGCTGTAACCCAGGGACCCGAATAACCCAATGAGGGTCGCTGAGTACCTCTTTCTCACCCAGTTACCAATGGCTTGGCAGATGATCTCCCATCATCATTGCTCTTGGCTGTTTGGGCTTCCTCACTGTGAATGGTCCATTCACTAGACCATTGCTCTCGCAGCTAGAATGACATAGGCGAGAGAAGTGAGCTGGTGTAATAAAGGGCACAGCAGAGACTGAGCAAGGAAGGGATCCTGAGGAAGTAGTGGGCAGCTCAGTGAAAATGTCATGCCAGTAAGCAGTTCCGTGAAGAAAAGCAAACTCCATGCTAGGCACAATTAGGAATGGAACAGAAAATAGAATTGCCAAAAATCTTACTTCCCTTATACAAATGTTTGCCATGATTGCACTTGGAATACCGTGAGCCATTCTGGTTGCCTTTTCTGGAAAGGGACATTGCCTGTCCTTTTCTGTACTTGAAAAAAGTACAGAGAAGTGCAGGTAGACTGATCAGGGGCTCGAGCGGCTCCCCTATAAGGAACAACTATGACAACGGACTGTTCAGCTTGCAAAAAGGGTGAGTGAGGGGAGACATGACGGAGGGGTTTAAAATAATGCCAAGTGTGGGGAAAGTCTGAAAAGGAGAGATTTTTCTCCTTCCTCATAAGAGTAGAACCTGGAGTCATCTCGTTGAAGACAGATAAAAGGAAGCACTTCTTCACACAAAGTATAGTTAAAGTATGGAATCTGCTGCCTTGGGAAGTGGTGATGACCACCAATTCGAATGGCTTTAAAAGGGGATTGGAGAGATTAATGGAGGAGGAGACTGTCAGTGGCTACTAGGCTTGCTGGCTATGTGCTTCCTCCTTTACCTGAAGTGGCATACCTGCATTGCTGAGTTGCTGAGGAGCAAGTATCCAAAGTGCTGAACTAGATGGACTTTGATCTGATCCAGCAAACCAGAATTATGTTCTTATGTTCATTATTTACATTAGGTCACAGAGGATTAAAAAAAAAAAATCCCGTGTGACCTAATGTAAGCAAGCCCTTGTGTGGAGGAAGGTTTCCACCCATTTTACAATCAGCCTACAAAACCTGTTACAATCAGCTTTACTGTGGATTTCAGGCTTTGGCTACTTCAGGTAACTTCAGAGTGCACACAACCTAACTGTACTTTCCCCAATCAGCTTAGAATCAGAATAGCCGTGTGTTGCCCTTTCAACTTAGAATTGGCAAAACAGTGCTTTCCCCCAGTGAATTTCTGGTTTTGGTTCAGCGAGGGATTTGTTCCTCTTTCAGGTAAATGCAATGCTGCTTCCTCCCTCGTTCCCTCTGTCTTCTGAAAGAAATAAAGTTTGGAATGACTTTTTGAGTCTCTCCAATTGTCTCCATTTGTCTTTTTTTTTTCTTTTTTCTTTTTTTGCCTCAAGTAACAGCTAATTGGAAATGCATTCAATATACATGTTTATTTAGAAGTAAATACATTTGTCTTCAATGGGTCTTACTGCTTCAAAAGTCAGCATGGGGAGAGGAGTTTATTATTTTAAATTGCCTTTATTATATGACATAAGTATTTTAGTTTAAAACGTATAGAAATTCCCCAAACTGGGTGGGGAATGCTAACAGTTGTAGGATGATTTTCTGGCCAAACTTGCATAGGGTTGCATCCTTACAGTCTTTATCTTTGTTAACCATTACGACAATCTCGCAAAACACGTCAGACTTCTTATTACTATTGCTATTATTTTATTATGCCTACAGAAACAGGTGTGCAAATAGTAGCCTGACCTCTGCAAGTGTTTCTGAAGCAGTTCTGTGTTCTGCCAGTGGCAGCATTTCTTTTCTTGGGATCCAGAGACAATAAGCGCACTCATGGGGAAAGTTAAGGAACTATTATAAAAGACTGCAGAGATCATGAAGGCAAGTTTACATGCATTTGAAAACCCCTCAAAGAAACAGCAGATACAGGGGACTAAAGCAGCCTGGTCTGCACTGAATTTCTGCTCTTAGGAGATGTCCTCTGTGCGTGTGGGTATAGGTCTTTACCATATCCGTGCCTGCTTTGACTGAACTAGAGAAAATCAATGCGCTTTGCACATAATTAATTGGGGAAGAAGAAAAGATAACTACATAAATCTTGGGCATTCCCACACCAGAGATTTGGCATTGAAGAGGCCCTTTTGGTGATAAATGATATTGCTAAGCTCCTGCTGCTTCTACTACTACTACTTGCATTTATATTCTGCCTTTTTTCTCCTGTAAAGAACCCACCCCCCCCCTTTACATAACTCACAACAACCTTATGAGGTGGGATGAGTGGAGAGTCTGTGACTGGCTCAGAGTCACCCAATGAGTTTCATGACCCAATGGGGGCTCAGCCTGGATCTTCCATGCCCCCAGTCTAACCTTCTAACCACCGCACCAGGCTGGATCTTAAGTATTGCCCATGTTTTGTTCAAGCTCATGTAAACAATGAGTAACAGCTACTTAAGCAAAAGAAGTATGGCCAACAGATAACTGAGTGACCTTCTCAGGTCTTAGCTGACATTTAGATTAAACTCAAGACTATCCAAAACCAAAAATAATTAACAAACTTCTCATGTGAAACTTCAAACAATGAATTCATTGACATTAAACACTAGATCACGAGAAAAACACGAGACAGGAATCTGAGGCCCTCCTGGATAGGAGAAGAACAAGAATGTCCATGCAGAGAAGGCCTGGACACCAAGACAGAATGGTCTCTGTCGCCCTCTGTTTTCAATGGTCTTCCAGGCTTTTCCCTAACACACCGTGCCACATATGTTTTCATTTGAAGGATCCCAGCCAAGCATGATTTTTCTTTCTCAGCACTGAATAAGTGAATAAGTAGATAACATACATCAGACAGATAGCAGGAGAAAGCTGCACTCTAGCAGGGGAGTTCATTCTTTTGAGATTCACAGATGCTGTTGTCCTTGGGCCACCCTCTTTTGTGGTGTTTCTACTTATCACTGCTGTGGGAAATATAGACATCATTGTGGTTGGGAAGACTGATTTGCACTCTCAGACCCTCATGTATTTCCTTTCCTGCTATTCCTCAGTTGTCACATCCAAGATGCTAGTGAATTTCTTGACGCCGTGGAAAAGATCTTGTACACTGGCCATGTCTTGCAATTGCTTATGACTAATATGTGGCCTTCTGTAACTCACTGCTGTATAAAAGCGTCATGGCCAAAGGGTTTCTCGTCCATTTGTGATTTTGTCTTATGTAGCTGGGTTTCTGAATGCATCCATAGAAATGGAGTTTGGTTTAAAATTAACTTGCTCCCAATCCATCGCACACAACCGTTTCTTTTGTGATGGACCTCCTTTGTGTAAGCTCTGCTGTTTGCTGTCGCTGGATCTGAAGAGCTCACCAACACATCAATAGTGCTGGTCTCTTACTGCTGCATCCTCCCCACCTTTGTCGGGACGGGCTGCACTGCAGGCATGTGCAAGGCATTCTCTACATGCTCTTCCCATCCCATTGCTGTCACTGTTTTCTATAGGACCCCCTCCTTATGCACCCACTTCCCAGCTCCAGCTATTCTATGGACCAAGACGGGGTGGTGGCAGCTTTCTACACTGTGATGATTCGTTTTATATTTTTAGTATATTCTATTTTAATTGATGTTTTGTGAGCTGCCCCGAGGCTTCGGCGAATGGGGTGGCATAGAAATTTTCTAAATAAATAAATTAATAAATAAAAATGATCCCAGTGCTCAACCCAATACTCTGTAGTTTAAGAAATGGGAAGGTCGGAATGCCATGAAGAGAGCATTGGAAAGATTGTCACTTCCAAGTGCAAATGCTTTAAAAAATAGGGCGGGGGGGCAGCTCACTGTATAAAAATTGCCTGGCTGTTTATACAGAGGATAGTTGCTGTACTTGCCATTCTAGACAACTGTGCTCTTTTTAGTGCAGTCCTGCAGAGAAGTCCCACTGGGGCTGTTCCTGTGGCACAACAGTCCATTTGTGGGTGATGTGACCCATGGTGATGTTGTAGCACATGAAGGGGGCACCTTTGCGTAGCCCACTGCCATGGTCTGCCGCAGGGCTTAACTCTATAACCACGTAGCTCATATAACTCTGTAACTCACATAGCCATAACTCATCATGGGTTACATCCCACAACAAGGTGTAGCATGTCATCTGAACCCAGACACTTTGTTCACTGGGACTTACTCACAGGTACAAAAGCACAGAATCGTACCATAATGCAGAGAATTCCTAATTATAAAGACGGAATTATGATACTGGGCTGGAAAACATTGGCATTAAAGGTGTGGGGCTGATGTGATTTGGGGGCAAAGTAGTGAATCCAGGGCAAGACCTGGCAGCAAGGGGGTGAAGTCTGGTGATGCACTTACTGCTCACTGAACGCCCCAACATGGTGCCTCCCAGATGTTTGGGACTAAAACTCCCAGCATCTTGCCCATGGCCTTACTGCCTGTGGCTGATTGGTGTTGTATTCAATACACCTGGAGGCCACCATGTTAGGAAAAGAAGATCTAGGGCAGGGACTTCCAACACCCGAAGGCACCCACCCCGGCAGCCACCCAACAATCTTCACTCCTTATAAAAGCGTATTGAGTGAGTCTTTGTAGGGAGTAGGAAAAGTCTCCCTACCAAATATCAGCTGCAGGCGTAGGGCTGAAGTCAGCTCCCCACCAAGAGCCCTTGAGGCAGCAATGTCCTTTGTGGTGGTTCATAGACTTCAAACCCCTCCAAATGTAAAGAGCTGCTGTCTATTTGATTCAACAGACTGTTAAGTTCTAACTGGAGCCCTCAAGGTGCATCCCTGAAGCCATGCAAGTTGTGAGTGGCATCTACCTGTGGCCTCAACTGCTATCACAAGCCACATCATGATCTGGCCAGGAAAAAGATCAGGGCAGGTACCTGTTGTTCTGTTAGATGACCTACTCATTTTCTAGATGAATAAGGTGTGCCAAAGAATACGGTCACCAACAATCATGTCGGGACACCTGTTCCTTTTAATCTGTCAGACATATTAGATCCAGTACTCAAGGGGAGCAGTTTGAAGTGAACAGAGCAGAGTTCAGGACATGGAGTAATGGGTTAAATAATGGGTTACAGGAAGCCAGATTCTGGCTGGACATCAGGAAAATCTTCTTAACTGTTAGAGCAGTACAGTGATGGAACCAACTACAGTGGTACCTCGGCTCACGAACACCTTGGTTCATGAACAAATCGGGTCACAAGCAAAAATTTCTGAAAAATTTTGACTTGGGTCGTGAACACCGCTTTGGGTGGTGACCAAGATCGCAGCCATCTCCCCACCCCCCCACCCTGAGTGGGGAGATGGCACCGATCCCAGTTGTTTTCATGCAGGGAAGGCGTGCCTGATCAGAGGTGCGCTGCTGCAGGAAAGACTGGAGCAGCAAAGCAGAGCCACGGGGGAGATGGCCAAGATTCTGCCGGTCTTTCCTGCAGGAGCGCGCCTCTGATCAGGCACACCTTCCCTGAACGAACGGAGCTGCGATCGCGCTCATCTCCCCACCCCCAGTGTGCCCGCGATTGTGCCCATCTCTCCCCCACACCCCCCCAGTGCACTGGGATGACGGACGCATGCAGGGATGACAGGTGCGATCTCGGCCGTGCTGGGCGGGGGGCAGGGAGATGGCCGCGCTTGTGCTTGGGGTGGGGGGGTGGCCGCGATCTTTGTTGTTGTCACTTTGCTTCACATTTTTCTGATTTAAAAAATGGTTACAGAACGGATTAACCATATTTACATTGACCCTTATGGGGAAATTTGACTTGGCTCACGACCAATCTGTTGAGAATGCTTTAACTGGGAGTCTTGCATTGAGCAGTGGGATGGACTCAATGGCCGTACAGGCCCCTTTGAGTTACTATTCTGTAATTCTGCAAGCAAAGAAAAAGCGGAAAGTAGTCATGCTGGGGGCAGAGGATGAGCTAGCATGGGAGGTGGTGGCACCCTTGTGAGTAGGAACTTTGGCTTAGGTTTTGTTTTTTGGGGGCTAGTTTTCCTGATTTCTTTTCCTGGTGACACAGATGAACCAAAGAGAGTTCCAGACAGCTCTCCTATGGCTATTCTGACCTGAATATACCCAACACAAGTCCTGGAAGAAAAGACCTTTGCTTGACCTTCCTTCTCCCATACAGTGTTCACCTATAAGTCATGCCGTCATCTTCAAGTAGTAAGGAGCTTGCCTGCTAAATGGAGCAGAGGTATTGGAACCGGTTAAGGCTCAATAAGGTACGATTTCAATGAGAATTGTGGAAGATGAGTGTCACTTTGAGCCTTCCCCCCATCATTTGCTTCTCTTCAAAGTACATATCCTTCCTGTTGAGATGTGTGAGGAATCAAATACATTAGTAAAAACTGGATGGATTCTCTGAACTCAGGCCTGCAGATTCCATTCTATCAATCCTGCACTGGAGCTGACTTAATTTGACATGAGCCCAGCCAACAGGAAACTTGCATTTTTAAAAGAGGATGCAATTTTAATACTTTTGTGCTGAATTTATGTTCACCACTTGCATAATTTTTTGCAGATTTCTGCAAATTGCATAGAGAAAGCCTGCATTTTGCACTTACCTGAAATTGTGACAGAATTCAAGGAGGCCAGGGTGCAGTGTGTACATATGGGGTGAAATGAGGATGTTTCTATACTTCTCATGTTAAATGCTGCAACAATAATGGCTCGTTTGTAATGTATTAACCCCAATTTGCTCAAATAGCAATTTGCCCAAATTTATGTAATTTGCAGAAATTGTGCAAGAAATACATACTAGTAGGTTCCAAATTTGCGTATGTAATTTGAGTAATTTTAAGGAAGCAAAAAAGCAACACCCGCCCCCGCAAACCCCCCTCAGCCCACCCCAAATCAGTCTAATTTTGACCATTGGATTGGGAATGTATCAAAAGTCTATGAAGACAAATGGAGCAAGTTTTCCAGTGTCACACCTGAGGGATGGTGCATCCCTTACTCCCAAAAAGGGTCTCGCTTATGACCCCTGAGACCTCGTCCATGCATGGATATGCTCGTAAGACAGCAAAAGGAGCCAGGGGTACTTAGTGGCTGCTGGCAAAAGTCCTTCTGTTGCCTGTGCAAGTAGAGGGCGTGTGAAGGGAGCATCCTTTAAAAGGACAATTTTAAAATACATATTTTTCTTCTCTGAGACAGTCGCCATCATGCAGTGTATAAAAATGAGCTATTGAGGCAGATCAGCCCTTTCACTTACAATTATGAATATCTCTTTTGACAACTGTTTTCTAAACTGTTCCCCCTCCTTTGCCTTTTCCCTGTTGATTTCTTGACTGCGAACTTTAAAATGAAGGAACAATGGAATTTCTGACTAATACCCACGATGCCTTATTAAAAATATTGTTTTGCTAACCTCATTGTTTGTATCTAGAGAGAGGTTAGGCATAACAGTATTTGCTTTGTAATGGCAGGCAATGATGCTGAACTGGCTTGGCCTCTGTCCCTTAGGAGGCCTCATTTGGTTTAAACCGAATGTTTAGAGGTTTGTTTTTCACTTTGTTTGCTCAGCATTTTACATCTTACATTGGAAAAACCTGATATGCCTTGGCTGTGTTGGTGGGGAAATCAGCCCATGGTTCATCACTGTAAGGTCACAGAGGCATGGGAAAAGGTCCTGGGTAATCTGTGTCTTAGACAGACAGCCTAACAAAGTCTCTAGAGAGGGAATAAGACGCTCATGTAGATCCGTGTTTGGGATGATTCAAGTCCTCGAAGGCATCCCAGTACCTAGTCCTATCTGCACTTGCCTGGGAGCAAGAGTAATTGAACTCAGTGGGATCTACTCCTGAGAAGACTGGCATGGGACCTCAAGTAGAGCTGTTTATTTTCCTCTATGGATGACGATCTGATATTTTTCATCCTTATTAATTAAACCACCAGAGTGAAAAAACAAAGCCAAGGGACTATGACATCTCCAGGGGCACAAGTCTGTCTTTCTGTCATTTAGGACCTCATCTAAGGCCAAGTGAATGTTCAGAACCAAACCTCTTAATTAAGGTTCATGAAGTGTTCCAGCAACGGTCTCTTTCTTCAGCCCCTGGGCCGAGCCCAGGTTGCTCAGAGCCACATTTCCATCTGCCTCTAAGGTCACCCTCTCCTTACTCAGGCTGAAAACTAGATAGGGCCTTCCCAAGGCCTCCAAATCTCAAAGGGGAGAGTAATCTATTCATCTAAGTTAGGCCCAACTAGCAGATACCCTCATGGCATTTTACAGTTATAAAGCCAAAATGTGGCCCTTGCCCCCTTAAGAGTAGCGCAGAAGAGAGCATCTCAGTGTGTACATGATCTACACAGGTATTCCCACAGTGGTGTTAGCACTGTCATGAAACAAGTCTACAGATCGGTCAGGCGGAAGCTGGTCCAGGCCACTGTCCCTAGGCGTGCTCTGTGCCATGATGCCTTAGGGTGCCTGTTCTCTGGCCCCTTTGCTATTTCTGACTCCCACCCACCCTCTCCATTTGTCAGCATGGCTTTTATGGGTTCTAATGGGGCAGGGTACGAATTTTGCACCTGCCATCAAATTGACCTGTTTAGTAAGGGGAATTTTCATGGGGGGTTGTTTGAGCAGGCAGATCACAAAGGCAGGTTCATTGGCTCACATTTACATAAAGCCGTCAGGGATGGCGGGTGGGGCACATATGCAAGAACAGGGCAAGTGTGGAAGCTGGGGCAGCTTTATCGTGACTGCAGTCCCCAATGCTTGCCTCTTAGCATGCAAGCTCTGCATCTTCTACTGCCAAAAGTAAGGAGTGTGCTAATATTTTCGAAGCAGGACACATTTTCAGCCTTTACGATGCTCATGTACCTAAGGCATGCTGCATGGAAGGGCTAGAGGAGGTCCTACACGAAGGTTTCTCCAAAGTTTTCTACCATAAAGATGCCATAGTGATGGCCAGAATAATTTCTTCTTGTTCTTGCTCTCACTCTGATTGGACTTCATGACCGTGATGCCACTTCCAGACCCACACAGCCATGGGAGTTAGTGAGAATTTGGCTCTGTCACATTTTTTCTGCCGGCTCTGTTAACCAACTGGCTACAGAGGTACACAGGTGCCACACCAGAGCTCTGTGCCAAAGGATTCTCACACTCCATCATGCTAGAAGTGGGCAGAGAAACTGTGGGGGGACTGCATTTCTCCAAAGGGAAGAGAAATTCTCTTTCTCAGGGTTCAGAGTCACTTAATAGCAGTGGCACATCTTCATCCCTCTTTTGGAGGAAAGGTTTTGTCCATTTGTTGTTCTTGCATGTGGCAGCAGCAGCAGCAGCAATCATGAGCTTTTCAACATGAAGCTATTAATCGACTTTTCATGTAAATCGCATTACAAAAATGTGAACTTGGGGTGTGAGCATTACCCCAGGATGCTGGATGAAATTTGGCAAAGGTGCTGTATAAGGCATATTATCAGCTGGGTAGGAACTTGCGGGTGCAAGTTTGTATCAGCTTTTAACTTCCAGCTTGTCCAATTAAGGGTGGGCCTAGCTCATCCATAAGGCAGAAGTAGCATATATCCTGCTTCTGTTTATGACTGTGGGCCATTCTCCAGCAACATTTCCTCAAACCCCTTGAATCTGGGTGTGTGCTACAGGCAAGACCCCAGTGGGCTCCTCTCGGAACTTAAGAAGTTCCCAGGAACTTCTAAAGAAGTTATTCTAGGAACTTCTTAGGAACATACACAGGAAGGCATGCTGAATCAGACCCATGGTCCGTCTAGCCCAGCATTCTGTTCACACAGTGGCAAACCAGCTGCCCACAGGATCCCTCCTGCCAGCAATAGCCCCCTTCTGCTCAAGTTTCCCAGCAAATGGTGTAGAGAGGCACACTGATTCTGGAGGTAGCATGTAGCCACCAGGACTAGTAGTCACTGATAATCTTTGCCACCATGAATTCATCCAATCCCCTTTTTAAAGTTGCCCAAACTGGTGCTCATCACTACTTCTTGTAGATGTGGATTTTAGTTTAGCTATGTGATAAGTGGAGAAGTACTTCCATTTGTCCTGAATCTCCCCATACTCAACTTCCTTGGCTGACTACTGGCTCTTGAGTTATGAGAGAAGGAAAACATTTCTCCCTCCCCATTTCCCCCATTTTCTCCCTCCCATTCCATGCATCTTCGTCATGTCTCTCCTTTCCTGCCATTTTTCCTAGGCTAAACAATCTCTGCTGTTGCAACCTTTCCTCATAAGGTGGTTTTTTCCAGCTCTGCAATATCTTCAGACCCAAACCCTAAAATCCTGAATTGCAAGTCTAGGGAGCTCCCTTCACAGAATTGCCTTGGATCTTCTTACAGTCCACATTCCCACCCACTGCCCCGCCACTGTGACTACCTTATTTAATTAGTTTGGTCTCACACTCAGTTGTATCCTGATCTTCCTGAGGATCACTGTCACATGGGTGAATAAACATGCCTTTGTTTGGTCAGTTTGGTTCCCAGGGGGAATTCCAACTGGGCCTCAAGGCAACATCTTGATACAATGCCTGTCTCTGTCCATGCCTCAGCTCCTCTGAGCCGGATGCAGAGCTTTTGCTTGCCCACACACAGATTCCTCTGAATGGGGGAAAATGTATGGGAAGCAAGGACCATAACCCAGTTGTACAGCCCATGTGTTGCATGGGGAAGGTCTTCAGGTTCAATTCCTGGTATCTCTAGGTCGGAGACTTCGCCAAAGGCTTCTCTAAAGCACTGGCAGTCAGCGGGGATGCACAGTTCGAAGAATCAGTGCTCAGACTTGGTAATAGGCAGCTTCCTATGTTACTGGGACTGTCACAATCCCATTGCTATTCTTCTTCCCCTAGTGATGAAGGAGAAATTTGTTTTACACTATCAGGAGATCTTGGGACATATTTTGATGTGAATGCATCTGATTTTGCTCTTTGAGAGCAATATGGAAGCTGAAACTCAGTTATTTTTCAAAATTTGCTGTTCTCCAAATTTTGCACTGGAGTTCTTCAGTGGAGAAAAATACATACATGAATGTGCATATTGATGAAAAGAGCATACAAAAATATATTACACTAAGAAAAAGGTACTAAAAGGCAAGAAGTAGGAAAATGTGTACCAAAAAAAAAAGGAAAAATGAGAAAATGAGAAAAATGAAAGTTGACAAATTTGCCCATCACTACCCACACAATTCTGGCAGATGTAGTATCACACACATTTGTTTTGAAGGGCAAGTTGTCCTTTTGCCTGTGTCTTGTCCTCTCACATAGAATTGCTCTAATATCAGAAACAAAAAACTTTTGCTATGCTTTGACACACCTGAATGTTTGAGGGTATGACAGTCTCCCAAAAGACACTAGAAAATCTTCTGAGGACACAGAGCGTCAAGAGACATGGGTTGTGCCACACACACATGCAAATAGCTCTATGGCTATATATATGTGCATGTTTATGATACTATTTCATGCATGTGACAAAGTGTACTCTGGTGCAAGGATGCATATCCTATAATAAGTGTGCTAGCTCTCCCATGACTCTTTTTTGTTTGGTTGTATTTGGTTATTTTTAATTTATTATTTATTTACTTATTGCTTGCTACAACAGACCAAAATGGGTACCTCTCTGGAAATCAATTCCACTGGTGAAATTTCACTGATATCGTCAAACCTGCTAACACCTCATTTCCCAGTAAGAGTAAGTACAGATGTTAACTGTACTTGTTAACTTTGTCATTTTAGCTATGCATTCTGACCCCCACATCCCTTGACTTCATATTCAAAATTGGAAATCTCTAGCTTGGAATTTTGCATTTTGGAAGAAGAGAACCCAGTGTCATTTCCCAGAATGTCCTAGGATGCTTGACTTGGCATATGCCAGGGCATTGTGAGAAAATCAAATGGCTCCTCTCAGATCCAGCTGCAGGCATTGGAAGGCAAAGTGGGTGCCACTTCTGCCAGCATGCTGGGGCCTCATCAGCTGCCCTAGGATGCCAGGGCCTATTTAATGAATGGGGAATGAAATACTGCAGGTTGTTTTTCTTCTGAGAGTTGCTCAAGATTTGTCATTTGGATGAGCAGAAGGCAACTTGACAATCAGACTAAGGATTGTTTTGAAGTGTACCTACATTCTGTGGAGAAACTGCAAATGAAACATAGTTGGGAACCCTATTAAACCCATCTAAATTCAGATAGATAGATAGATAGATAGATAGATAGATAGATAGATAGATAGATAATCTCACATGTGGTATGTAGTGCAGCCATTGAGTTGGCTCTCACTAGGAACCCTAGTACCAAAATAACCAAGCTAGTTTGTAAGACACCAGTGCTGTTATTGGGTACTTCCTCATAGAAGGCTTTTAGCTCCACCTGCAAGTCCCTTGGACCGCAAGGTGATCAAACCGGTCAGTCCTAGAAGAGATCAACCCTGACTGCTCTTTAGAAGACCAGATACTGAAGATGAAACTCAGATACTTTGGCCACCTAATAAGAAGGAAGGACTCCCTGGAGAAGAGTCTAATGCTGGGAGCAATAGATGGCAAAAGAAGAAGGGGACGACAGAGAATGAGGTGGCTGGATGGAGTCACTGGGGCAGTTGGTCTGAGATTGAGTGGACTCCAGGGGATGGTGGAGGACAGGAAGGCCTGGAGGAATGTTGTCCATGAGGTCGCGATGGGTCGAACACAACTTCGCAACTAACAACAGCAACATCAAAAGTCACTGGCAAGACTGCTATCTCATTTTTCCATGAAGGGGCACAGTTCCAACTTTGCTGTAACAGATGCCAGATATCTGCTTGTGAACGATTTTAATTTCTAGGAGAAATTTGATTGGAGTTACTTCCAGAGAAAGCGTTTATTGCAACACTGCTTTAGGGAGAGGGGCTCCTGAAGTGGCTTCCACTCATGTTTTCCCCCTGCTTCTT
The DNA here is from genome assembly GCF_004798865.1 of Varanus komodoensis. NCBI lineage: Eukaryota > Metazoa > Chordata > Lepidosauria > Squamata > Varanidae > Varanus > Varanus komodoensis. Next base: position 1,331,912 of record NW_025335318.1, read on the forward strand.
CCATCTTTTTTCTTGCCAAAGAACAACTGTTAAGGAAGAAAATGCAGAATTATTTCATGATGTCTTCTGACTGGCAGCACCAGGAGCTCTCCATTCTGGAAGGCTGTAAGAAAAGCAAACAGATTCTATACCTACCGCTTATTTAAGAGCAAGCAGACTAAGTCTCTTCAGAGAAAACTGCAATAACATCTCATGTAAGTAAATATAACCTTAAATACTTAGATAAGAATAAACATTCTAGCAAATCTGAAGGAACAGAGGAAGAAGAATAGTGTGAAAACTACTTTGACGTAGAGAAAATATATTAGCATATAATTTTTTCAAGGGTTATAAAAATGATGGCTGAAAACCTACCACGATGGAAACTATGCTTGGATGAGGGCTTCTCTGGATATGCAGGTCCAATAATCAAAGGACCAGGTTATCCCACATAACCTGACATATGCCAGGACCTGGTTGGGGTTTGTGGCATAAAAAGCCCCCAGATTTAACATTCTTTCTTTTCAGTTTTCTTTCTATCAAAGAAAACATGTCTGGGTAACAAGATACCCCCAATATGCATAACAATAGTTCTGTTGGGTACTTTTATCCCCTAAACAAAGATAGCTTCACTACAGGTCATCCTAGTCTCTCTTGAAAGGCAAGATTTCAGGCTAAAGCTTCCAGTAAACTCCCAATGAACAGAATTAAAATAAGCTTTTTAATGGCGATTTCAAGTTTGTAGGTCAAAGCATTCCTATGCAAATCAAAGCTCAGTAAGTCAAACATTATCATGTAGATTTTATTGTTACATTTTGTTACAGAGAATATTCACTTTAAAATTAACTTAACAGCTGAAACCTGAAATTCATTCTTATGCTGGTTCAAATAAAGGCCTTTCATATGCAGCATTTGCCTTGCCTGAGGCAATTTTGTTTGGGGTCATAAAATGACCCCGAATACAACTTCTTCTAGGTTTCAATTTGAGGCAGGGTGAAGGTTAAGGACATTTTTTGAGGCTTATGTCAGGGGACAACAGATTGAGACTCGCATGGACAACTGGATGATTAACACATCTAAGTGTGCAGTCCTATGGTCTCTTAATAATTGTCTGTGTAGCCCTAGGAGAGACTGTAGCCCCAGCTCTGTAGCCCCTGAAAAAAACATTGATATTGGAGCTGGGACTCTGACCTCTGAAGGCCCTCCCTTTGTTCTCACAGCTGGCATGTTTCCTTCCATACTATCTGGTCTCTGAAGATGGATGGCCACCTTCACAGCCAGTGCAAAGGAGGATGTTTAGGGTGGGAAAGAGAGGGAAAGGCTCCATCATCCTCTGAAAAGTCCTGTTGGTGCCAAGCCTAAACCTAAGCCTAAGCCTAAGCCTAAGCCTCTCATCCTTTCATGAAGGGGGAAATATTTAGACAGTCAAAATCAGAGGGTGCTTGGTAGTGTTTGAAGAGCATGAAACTATTTTAGCTTTCACACTCCTCTTGGATGCCTGTGAACCCATGAGTTCAGAGGATTACAGGCAGCCACACTGGATGGTTTTCTAGGTTTACACAAAACCTATTCTTATGTTCACTACTGCAACAACTCTTCCCAGAAAGTAAATTTGATTTTAAAGTGTCATAGGTTGTGCCCTCTCCTTCTTCAGTAATAGAAAAATGGGACTATGTTTATCTGGAATCTGTAACAAATTGCTTTCCAATGCAAGTGTGTATTTTCCAAGTATGTGCAGGGGATTATCTGTCTTAAAGACACTTGGGCCAGATATATTATACAGGCTGGAGCTGAATCAAAAATGGGAGAAAGTTAAAACTTTTCATAATTGTTTGCTTCCAGGGAATTCTAAGGTATATTGTGTTCTACTTTCCTGGAAATAGAAACTTACAGATTTGTCGTTAGTATGTTTATTTGTTTGTTTCATTTTAAAGAGTCAAGCATGGCCTTCTTGTAGCAGCTTCAATGGATATCAGAAGCAAGCATGGTTTAATTCTGGGCTTTCACACTGTTCTGGTTTTCTGCAGTAACAAATGATGCATTGGAGTGGGTGTACAATAAGATACACTTTTGTCTTAGGTGTGAGTATCTTCATCTTCCCCTGTCCCATCTAGTTCACCTTCCCTCAACTGGACATCCTTAAAAAACGTCAGACTACAATTCCCACATACCCAGCCAAAACACCCCTTGGGTAGCTAGTTGGGAGTGATGGATAGTGTAGTTCAGGGCATCCCGAGGGCACTGGGATTAGGAATGCTGGACCAGATGGTGACGGGCCTCCCTTGTTGCTTCCTCCAGCCATGCTAATGGCAGGTGTGCCACCATTAGCCTTTGCTAGGCATCCTTTGTAAATGTGCTTAACCTGCTTCCAATGTATTTATACAAGCTGTTGTACTTTATTTTGCAGATCTGGAGGAAAAACAGTCTGGGCACAATGACAAAGGGAAACAGCACTGCAGTGATTAAAGAGTTTGTATTTGTAGGTTTAACACATAATCCCAAACTACAGGCCTTCCTCTTTCTAGTGTTCCTCACTTTTTATATCATGATTTTGGTGGGGAATCTGGGAATGATTGCTGTAATAAGGGCCAGTCCCTGTCTCCACACTCCAATGTACTTCTTTCTGAGCAATCTATCTTTCTTGGATGTGTGCTTTTCCTCTGTGGTTGCTTCTAAGTCCTTGGTGAATCTCTTAGCAGACAGAAAGTCAATTTCTTTCCTTGGGTGTGCATTGCAAATGTACTTAGTAATAGGCCTGGGGAGCACCGAGTGCTTTCTCTTGGCGGCAATGGCCTTTGATCGCTATACTGCCATTTGCAAGCCGCTGCTGTATGCACTTCTCCTGTCTCCCAGAGTCTGCACTCTGTTGGTGGTGGGGTCCTATGTTCTCGGGCTTTTACATGCTCTTGTTCATACAGGCTTCACATTCAAAGTGTCCTTCTGTCACTCAAATACGATCAATCATTTATACTGTGACATCACTGCGCTTTTATCACTGTCCTGTTCTGATATCCACGTCAACGAACTCCTGATTTTTTTTGTGGCGGGGCCCGTGGAGGCAATCACCATCCTGAGTGTTGTAATTTCTTATATATATATTCTAGCCAACATTATGAGGATCAGCTCAGCCAGGGGCAGACTGAAAGCCTTCTCCACTTGCACCTCACACTTGATTTCAGTCACCATCTTTCATGGGGCAATTCTCATTTTGCATTTCCGACCACAGTCTAGCAAGGGATCCCCCATCCAAGATGCAAGTGACAAAATTCTCTCTGTGTTCTATACAATTGTCATCCCTTTGTTGAACCCTTTGATTTACACCCTGAGAAACAAGGAGGTGAAGGATGCCCTTTGGGTTATTCAAAGGAAGTTGTGTGCCAAAAGGATTCACTAGCTAGCAATCGTACAATTGTGTGTGCGATGCCATTCTTGCATGCCTGCTGCTGCCCCCGCCCACAGGGAGTTGGGAAAGAGGTCGGCTGCCCGGGATCGCAGCCAGCGCATCCACTCGCTGTGCCCCCCTTTTGTGCATGTTGCCACCAGCAGGAGTGAGCGGGGCCACCAGGAACAGCAGCTGGGGAAGTTCCCCAGTGGCACAACAAGAGGTCTAGGAATGCTCACAGGCTTCCCTTTGGCTTGGCTCACTTTGCAGGACTAGGCAGAGTCCATGGACTGTGTAGGAATGGGTTCTGAATGAGTTCGTCCCAACCCTTGTAGAAATCATACAGCTGTGTGGGATACCCTGAAGCTGAGAGCAATGAAACAAACAGGAGACCGCTTCAGTGCCGATGGAGATGCAGATCCTACTGGATGCAATGGAGTCCGGCTATGTGGCCATAGTCAGGCATACCTAGGGACAAAGAATGGCAACAAACAACATCTCAGATCTTAGTGGTCAGGCAGGTATATACGGGAGAAGGTGGTCCTTTAGGTAGTCAGGTCCTAAGCCATTTACAGCTTTATATGTAAACAGGGTTCTTGCCAGGAACCCATGTGACTACTGTGCAAGAAGCATCCATCTTCTTCACGTGTGATTTACAGTTTTTGCTTGTGCTGCATGTGATATGGAAGAAGGTTCCTGGCTGCGCAGCTGGATTTCTGCAAGTGTTCGCGGACTTCCTCTTGGCTCAGCGCACCTTTCCAGACAGGGCCAAGCACGAGAGGAAATCCACAGACTTCAATAGACCATTTCGAGCATTCGTCATAGAGCTACTTCTCTGAGAGTTTAGGGATCGAGCTGAGCTTTTCCTAGTTTGTATTGTCACAGGGTTCCAAATTAAAATTCAAGAAATCACATATATACACATAAAAAATTTTTTTTGGTTTGCCACTTCTACTTTTAGATTTCTTGCATTTGATCTTTCAGTGGCTTTTAGTACAATTGGCCATGGCATCTTACTAGGGTCACTTGCTGGGATACAGCTGTGTCTGAGATTGTGGGGTGGCGGGGGGCATTTTGCAGTGGATCAAGTCTTTTCTATGAGCAGGTTTCAGAGGGTGGTGCTGGAAGACTCATGCTTGACCCTTTGGATTATGGGATCCAACAGTTGCAGAAATTTGCTTGAAGTCTTCATTGTATCAAGCAAAGCCAAGTCTGGTGGCTCATGAGCTATAAGTCTGAGCCACAGCATATTTTCTTCTTATGCTGTTGTTATTAAATGATGGCACCTTACAGAAAAACAACCATAATAGAATTACTACTGTAATGGGAAAAGTCAAATCAGTGCCCACACACACTTTGCAAAGTATTTAAACCAATGCAAGCCTATTAAATGAGTACTTATTTTAAAAAATACATATAAACAAACCTGTAGACAACTTGGGATCATAGAGTGGTAAAAATATGATGGGTTTTCAGAACTTAGCCCTACAGATTCCACTCTATCAAGCCAACACCAAGTTAACTCAATCTAACATGAGTCCAGTCAAGAGGTAAACTTCCATTTTAAAAACAGGATGCTATTTTAAGCCAGGAAAATCTGTGCCAAATCAGGAGCTCTGCTGATGAACAATTTGCATTTTCTGCTGATGTACCATTTGCATTTTTTGTACATTTCTGCAAAATGCAAAGAGGCCTGAATTTTGTACTAATCTGAATTAACTGCCGGAAGATTCAAGGTAGCCAAAGTGGAATGTGGGCATATGGAGTGAAATGAGAATGCTTCCACACTTCTCATGTGAAACGCTACAACAACAACGACCCATTTCTAATGCATTGGCTGCAATTTGCTCAAACTGCAAATAGCCCATATTTGCCCAAATTGCAAATTGTGCAAATTGTGCAGGAAATACACAGTTGTAGGTTCCACATTTGTGGGAAAATTTTGAGCAATTTTAAGAAGAAATACTTTTAAAAATTCCTACCCCAACTCAGCCTGCCTTTGGTCATTCAGATGGAAATGTGCTGCATGTCCATGAAACTCAAATGGGGCAGTGTCACACCTCCTTCCCTCTGTGGTTACAGCCTCTGTGTGGATGGTGCCCGCACCACTGCTCCCAAAAAGGGTCTGGATTGGAGTTTCTGCCTTTAGTCGCATATCCCGAGACCTCGTCCATGCATGGATATGCTCGTAAGACAGCAAAAGGAGCCAGGGTACTTAGTGGCTGCTGGCAAAAGTCCTTCTGTTGCCTATGCAAGTAGAGGGCATGTGAAGGGAGCATCCTTTAAAAGGACAATTTTAAAAGACATATTTTTCTTTTCTGAGACAGTCTCCATCATGCAGTGTATAAAAATGAGCTATTGAGGCAGATCAGCCCTTTCACTGACAATTGTGAATTTCTCTTTTGACAACTATTTTCTAAAATGCTCCCTCACCCTTTCCTTTGCCCTGTTGATTTCTTGGTTGTGTATTTTAAAATAAAGGTATAATAGGATTTATGACTGATGTCTTCTTAAAAATATCACTCTGCTATCCACATTGTTTGGACTGAGAGAGAAGTTAGAAAATAACAGTATTTGTTATGGTGTAATGGTGGGCAATGCTATTAAACTGGGTAAACCTTTGTCCCTTAGAAGGTCTACCTGTTGTTATGAATAAAAGGTCTGTCTGTCTGTCTGTCTGTCTGTCTGTCTGTCTGTTTGTTTTGACCAGAGTCTTACATGTCACAAGGACTAATGTGCCTTGGCTGTATTGCTGGGAAAATCACCTTTTGGTCCATCATGGTTAGGTCTATACCAGCAAGAACCACATAGGCCTGAGGAACGGTGCTACACAACAGTGCTTCACACAGTCTGTGCCTGAGACAGCCAACCTAACAAACTCCCTAGAGAGGGGAATAAGACGCTCCTCTAGATCCATGTTTGAGAAGATTCAAGCCCACAAAGGATTCATCTCAATGCCTAATCCTAGCTGGGCTTGCTTGGGAGTAAATGCAATTAAACTCAGTGGAATCTACTTCTGAAAAGACAGACTTGGGACCTCATGTAGAGATGTTTGTTTTCCTCTGTGAATGACTATCAGATATTTTTCACCTATACTCATTAAACCATTGAAGTGGAAACAAAATCAAGAGAATACATCATCTTTAGGGGTACGAGTCTGCCTTTCTGTCATTTAGAACCTCAGCTAAGGCCAAGTGAATGTTCAGAACCGATCCTCTTAATTAAGGTTAAGGATGTATTCCAGCAGCAGTCTATTTCTGCAGCCCCTGGGTCAAGGCCGGGCTGCTCAGGACACAGAGCCATACTTGCCGTCTGTCCCTAAGGTTATTTCCCTCCCTGTCTACCTCCTTCGTTGGGCTGAATAACAGATGGGGCATTCTCAGGGACTCCAAAGAGTCCAAAGAGTTGATCCAGCTGAATATTGAGTTATTTGGTTTGTGTTAGCCCAACTACTAAAAATCCTCATGGCACTTTACAGTCATAAAACCAACATTTGGTTCTTGCCCCCATAAGAGTTGTGCAGAAGAGGGCATCTCAGCAGGTGCACATCCTGCAAAGGCATCCTTGCCGTGGTCCCAGCACCATCATGGAACAAGACTTCAGACAGTTTAGGAGAGGCCGGTCAGGACTACCGCATGTACACATTTTCTGTGTGTTGAGGCAAGAGATGGGGCATGAATGCCATGGAATCCCATGGTCCCAGTTCCTTGGCCACTGTACTATTTCTGACTCCCACCTAAGACTGAGACTCTGTCTTCAAACCCATAGACAGAACCTGGATGGCAAAACTCTGGACATTTGGTGGTGTAGAAAGGGAGGCAAAGATTTCCTTAATTCAGTGTGTGTGTATGTATTAGGACCATCCCAGAAATAGCCAGTCACCTCCTAGCACTCTTGGATGGGATAGATTGTCTAGAGTCATTTCAGTTGGGAGTCATCTGAGTTTTGGCACGGAAACAGCTTTGATTGCCCTGTATGATGATCCATGTTGGGAAAGAGACAGAGCAAGTGTGACCCTGGGTGATGGGAGTTGCGGGGAGGGGGGNGGGGGGACTGCTTCCATTCCTACTTAGATGGTTGGCTCCAAAAGGCAGCACTTGAGGAATATTGCTCAGGCCTGTGGACTGTCCAGTATAGGAACTTCAGCGGGAGGTTAGTCTTGTCCCCCATGCAATTTAACATCTACCTGAGACCACAGTGTAGGGCCATTGAGAGTCTTGGACTGCACTGTCTTCAGTACAGTGAGGACACACAGCCCTTTTCTCCATCCCATCTTCTGCAGGTGAAGCTGTGGATATGCTAAACCAATGCCTGGTTGGGACAATAAACTGGATGCTGGTTAACAAACTGATGCTCAGTCCAGACTATTAGTAGGTGGTTCCTCTGAGTGTCTTCCCAGTGAGCTTGCACCCATCTTGAAGGAACAGATACATAGCTTGGGAGCCCTCCTTGAACCATCTTTGCCCCGTAACACCCAGAGTGCCTTCTACCATAGCTATGGTGAGCCAGCAATGCTCCTACCTGAACAAAGATTTCATTAAACCATACAAAGGTAATCTACAAACTAGATTACTGCAGCACACTCTGTATGCCTGCCCTTGAAGATGGTTCAGAAGCTGCAGTCTGTGGCAACACAGAAACATATGATACCAATTCTGGCCCATTTGCACTGGCTGCCTATACACTTCCCAGTCCAATGCAGGCTGCTGATTTTCATGTGGAAAGGCCTGTGCAACTTGGGACCACTATACTTGATGGAATGCCTCTCCCAGCTGTAATCTGCTTGGTCATCATGAATGAAATCCAGGGCCTTGCTCCAAGTGCCACCTCTGAGAAAGGCTCAGTTGGCTGTGAGAAGGAGCGGGGCCTTCTCAGTGACAGCCCTCCAGTTCTGGAGCAGCTCCCCGCTGAGACCTGCCTGGCATCAACTCTGCTATGTGTTTGCTGCCATGTCAAGACTGTTCTCTATGGCAAAGCTTTCAGTCAGCTCTAAATAGTTCATTGGGACATTCTGTACTATTTAACAAGTCATGTTTTAATTCATCCTTGATATTGCAGTTGTTTAAATTTGACTTTTAAATTATGCAGTGAATTTTTATGATGTTTTTATTGTTCTCTGTGTTTTATCATATTTTATGTGCTCTTCTATCCTGTCCAGAGAACTTCAGTTATTGGGCAGTATAGAAATAAAATAAATAAGAATAAAAATAATGTGCCAAATATATGCTACATGAAAGGGCAAGAGGAAGCCATGTACTATGGTTTCTTCAAAGCTTTCTGACACGGTGAGGGCCAGAATAATTTCTTCCTGTCCTTGCTCTCACTCTGATTGGCTTCGTGACTGTACCTGATGCCACTTCCAGACCCACACAGAGACGGGGGTTTGTGAGAGTTCAGCTTTGTCACTTTTTTTCTGCCAGCTCTCCTTGATAAACAGGTGCACAGATGTACACAGGTGCCACACCAGAGCTCTGTGCAAAAGGATTCTCACACTCTGTGTGAGCAGAGAAATTGTGGGGGAACTGAATTTCTCCACAGGAAAGGGAAATTCTCCAACATTTTCTCAGGATTGAAATTCAGCAGCAGCAGCAGCACTTCTTTTTTTCGGAACAATTTTGTTGAGTTTTTGCTCCTGCATGTGGCATATGTGGCAAAACACCTCCCTGAAAGTGCCGCTTAGACACAGAAGGAAAATTGGAAGGCTATGCTAAAGAAACTATGAACAGCTTTGAGTAAGGAATGATCAGCATACGCTAAATGCCTTCAGTAGAAAAGCCCTGTGTCAGCAGCCCGGCCGCTGTTTTGCATTCCCCACAACCCAGGAATGTTCCATGACCCTGTGAAGAGAAAACGGTGCTCCCTCCCACTTAACACATGGTGGAGAATATTAGGAGAACACAGCACGAAAAGCAGCTGTCTTTTTCAGGGTGAGGGAGAGTGAGTAAAGGAAAACAACACAGACATTCACACAGAAGTGTGTCTTCTGAGAATTTCAGCCCAGCTTTATTGCATCCACGCTTGCCAGAAGTTCTTTAAGACCCCCTTTTAGAATCGACATCCCAAAGTCTTTGCAAAGAGTGCTTCTTAAGAGCCCCCACCCATGAGTGGCGATTTCCTTCNCATTGCAACTTCAGTCAGCCGCTGTCCTACCCAACTAAAACCCCCTTCAACATGCTGAGTGCAAAGGCACTTTCCTGCCCACCAGCCTTTTGAGGGCACCTTTCACCTCCTTGTTCCTCAGGCTGTAGATCAGGGGGTTCAGCATTGGAATCACTATGGTGTAGAAGACAGAAGCAACCCGGCCTGCATCTTCGGAAGGGCTGGCGTTCGGCTGGCAGTACATGAAGAGGATGGTCGTGTGGAATATGGTGATGGCGGTGAAGTGAGAGGCACAGGTGGAGAAAGCTCTGTATTTCCCCTTATTGGAGTGGATCTTCGATATACATATGATAATGAGAAGGTAAGAGGTGAGAATGACAGTTATGGTGCTGGTTTCCACAAAGGTAGCAAAAACAAAAAGCAGCATCTTACTGATCTGGGTGTCTGAGCAAGAAAGTGCCAGCACTGGCAAAATGTCACAGAAGAAGTGATTGATGGCATTTGGCCCACAGAAAATTGCCCTGAAGGCAGAATGAGTGTGAACCAGGGCACAAGCAACCCCCCACATGTAAGAACCAGCCACCAGCAGGAAGCAGAGCTTTCTTGACATAACCACTGTGTACAATAAGGGATTGCAGATGGCCACATAGCGGTCATAAGCCATCACGGCCAAGAGAAAGGATTCAGCCACGACAAACGCGATGAACAGATACATCTGTGCTGCACAGGCCAAGAAAGAGATTCCCTTTGCCTCAGAGATGATGTTGGTGAGCAATCTGGGGGTGATGGAAGAAGAATAGCAAATGTCGATCAAGGATAGGTGGCTGAGAAAGAAGTACATTGGACTATGGAGTTGAGAGTCAATCCTGATCAACAGGATGATTCCAAGATTTGCCAGGAAGGTGATAGTATAGATCAGGAGAAACAGAAGGAAAAGGATGATCTGTAGGTCAGGGTAGTCTGAGAAGCCAAGGAGGATGAATTCTGTCACTGAAGTCTGATTTCCTCTCTCCATTTCTTTATGGTCATGTTTTATTGCTAAGACTTGAGAACAATGATGCTGGCTATGAGATAGAGAGGAGCATGACTCCAAATCCAAGTATGGAGCACAATATTGGTAAAGATTTTTTCAAAAGTTAAAACGATCAAAATAACAATGTTTCAATGCCTTCCAAAGACATTGTTCTGCAATGGATGATGTTTGCCTGGAAAATAATGAAACACAAAGAGGTGTCCATTCATACTTCCTTTGCTGCTTGTTGTCTCCAAACTGAGCACATATTAATAGAAAAACAGATAGAAGTATTTGATGAAAGAAAGATTTCAAGGTTTTCCTGGCATCACCATCTGACTTTTCCCCAAATATTTACAGGTCTGCTGGCTCTGCCTTGATAGCAGTTGTCAACTGCCTCCTGATTTCTCCTTTGTTTCTCATCGTGTGCACATCACCTGATTAGGTCCATTCACTGGGTGCAAGGAACAAACCAAAGGCCCCCTTGAACGCCTGAGCAACACGATTCCTTTCTTGAAGAGGATTGTGGAAGTTTAGAATCTGGATGATTCCATCAGGCTGCTGTCTCCTTTCCCTTCCTGGCCCACCTGCCAGGTGTTCTGGTGGCAGGATGAGGTACAGAGCTCCACCACAGTGCAGCCTCTTAACATGAATCCCTTTCCTTCTGTCTTTGTTTTGTTGCCACATCCACCCAGCTGCTTTGAGGGGATCCCACCACAGATAGGCAGGTATCCTAATCCCTCTCCCCCTCCCAAGTCAACCCAACCCAATGTCTGTCACACACACAGAATGAGAGAGGGAGAGAAAGAGTTATGACTTAGACAATATAACTCTACTGGAGCACTCACACATACCTAGATTTACCTTGCAACAAAGAGGATGAAAACCCAAAACCCTGCCCATTCTGCCTGGCAGTTAGAAGACTAGTAAAACTCCTTCCCAGTCCTGTTAGCCAGCAACTAACTTCCATCCACTGCAAGACCTATTATTATGACTTGTGAGAAGGTGGTGAAGTCAGGTGCTACCCTGTCCTATGGCTGATGCACCATGTTACGGCTCTCGGGGACAGATGTTTATTTTATTTATTTATTTATTTATTTATTTATTTATTTAATTTATATTCTGCCTTTTTCCTACAAAGGGCTTACATCATTCTCCTCCTCCATCTTATCCCCACAACAACAGCCCTGTGAGGCAGGTTGGGCTGAGAGTCTGTGACTGGCCCAAAGTCACCCAGTTGGCTCCATGGCTGAGCGGGGACTAGAACCCAGGTTGTCTAAGTCCCAGTCCCATGCTTTTAACCACTACACCACACTGGCTCTCAGTGTTCCCACTGCAGTTCGCCTCCCACCAATAAGCCAATTAGCTTTCATTTGGATTAGGATTATTAAGCCATAAGGAGGCTACTGCTGCATAGAAAATGGACCTGACACCTCCTTCCTTCCATACTGCCTGGACAGGGGCACACCCACAATGTTGGTTTGGTGGTAAGTGGGAAACTTCATGGCTTGTGGCAGAAGAAAGAAGATGGGGATCAGAAGGCACTATGCAGCTCTTCCATCTTTTTATTCTGGGTGGATTTTAAGTGTTAGAGAAAACAATAAAAGAAGTTTTAACCAAAAATGAGAAGCTCACAAGCAGACAACAGAATCATCTGGACCCACGCCCTCCCAACATCTTTGAAAGAAGTGGGGTGCTGGCACCATGGAAGACCTCATCTAGTCTTTAATCTCTAGTCACCCAGTATCTCCGACCAGCTCCAAAAGGAGTTGGCACACCTTGCTACTGACATCGACACCACTTCCTATGTAGTTGCCTCTCTCTATGTGGGCTCACCATGCATCAAAGTAGCTCCCACACGATGCACAGGTCATGCGTGGTACAAAAAAGTGAGGTGTGCCACAAGTTGCCTAGTTCAAAGCATCAGTTCAGAGCATCTACCCACTCTCATCCTTTTGACCTATCTGCTGATCAGATCAGTGGACAAATATAAAAATGCTGCCTGGTTACAACTGCATTAATCACGTTAAAATGGCCACAGAATGTGAAGAAAGGATGAAAAAACATTTAAATTGTTTGAATCTAGAGTATAGCCAAAGTTGTCTGGGAACAGTAGAGGTCATTCTGAAGCGGTGCTCTCTGCCCTGCAGGCGATACCTTGGAAAAAAGAAAGGTTCTTCCAGTTCTGCTATTCCTGTTGCAGAAGACCAAGTTTCTGGGCCAAGCCCTAACCTGATCTTGTTATTCTTACCTGTCTGAGTCTTATCTTAGGAAGCTGCAGGGCAGCACTAGGACCACAATGCAACCAACACAATGGAGAAGAAGAAAATGCTTTCCTCCAGGAGCAAATGCTTACTGCAAGGTCTCTTTTTCAGTAGATTCTGTGACCTTTGGGACCTAATCTCTGAAGCATTTAGAGAATTCTATCTCAGGCTGGAACATCATCATCCCATCATCATCATCTTTTCCCCCTTTTATATTTTTTTTAAATACAGAAGAAAAAAACATAAATACAACACAACAACAATAATAATATTGCATACAAAAACTCAATTAATAATTAGAAAAGTAAATAATAAAGCGCCCCCACCAGCCTGGAGACCAATACTACCTCCACCTAATTCATGTATTATAACAATTAATAATATATAATATACTTCAGTTATACCCATATCCCCTCCAGAAATTCATATAATCTTGATTAGGTTTGCAACTTTTGCCTTCTATCAGTACTGCTTTTACAAAATCTTCCCAAATGTCCATATATTTATTTGCTTTCATTAACCCTTTTTAAATTTTTATTCCTGTCATCAGTGTATCATTAATTACCATATTCCATATTTCATTATACCATCCATGCCTTTGCAAAACCCAATTCTGTTTCCAATATTTAACTATCACTAACCTAACTGCCATTATCAAACTTAAGATCAATTCTTTCTTAGCTTCATTTATATCTTGTTTTTCAATCAACAGTAATAGCACCATTCTCAGTGAATTTTAGCCTATATCTAAAATTTCTCTAATTTCCTTAAATACCATAATCCAAATCTTTTGTATATCATCACAATCATCCTCATCATCCTCATCAGCACAAATAAAACTGTCACCCCTTTCACCTCTTGCTCGGTCAGGCATCCTCTTGTTCCAGGCTTTGCCCTTTGACTGGCAGGATATGAGTCAAGCCCTTTTTCCAGGAAAGGATGCATTTCAGTCACCAAGCGATCTCTTGGGCATGTGGCTGCTTACATGATAGAGTAGTAGAGGACAGGCTGGCTGCAGCTCAGAAGTGAAATCAGAAATAGCTTGGACCAGACTTCATAAATACCCAGGCCTCCTTCAGTTTAAGAGAGAGCAGAAAAGTGACAAAAAGATGTATAAAATGCTGTGCCTGTGTGCATCCATAATGGGAGAGATATTCATGTATTTTCCAGTAACGGTCATACTTTTGGATTACTAAATTTTAGTACAATTCTGGAAAGTTTAAAGAAAAATCACCCATAGATCTCTGGAAGGTGCTTAAACCCATTGCGGATTTCTGAAGATCAAGCTTCTGCCCACCCCTGTAAAGGGTCCCCTTTTCAGATAGTCCTTCACTGCATGGTCAGTGGGGCAGCCTTTCCTGGGAATGAAAGGGGCAGTTGTTCTTGACAGGTGTTCCAAGGTCAGGCAGATTTGGATTTGTTGGATGAGGAGGAGTCCTGGGAACTGGCACCCCAGCATTGACCTGGGAGAAGCAAAGGGGATTATCTCTCCAGGTGTTCAGGCAGACTCTGAGAGCAGCCAGGATCTACAACTGCCCCGTTCATTCCCAAGACTCTCTGCCATTTTTCCTGTCTTGAGGAGTTAGCCATGAGCTCTTTGTAGCATCACTTGTCAAGCACTGAATGAAGTAGAGAGGCTGAGCAGTTGGACTATGTCCACTAATCTTGTCATGGTCTCTGACATGCCAATTGTGTAGGGTACAACCGGACAGGCACCCAGTGATAACAGACTACAGTTGCTTGTTCTTCATTCAAACCCAGCTATTGTTAGCAACAATTGGTCAGCAACCACAAAAAGAACCAACAGGTTTTTTTTTATTTATTTCTATACCACCCATCAGCAAAGCTCTCTGGGCAGTTCACAACATGATATAATGACAACAAAATACAACACAACAGCATTTAAAACATTTAAACATTCATTAAAATAGCATTAAAATACATTAATTACAATGAAAAAGACCCAGACAAGAAAATAAAAAGGCACCTGGATAAACCCATCAGACCCCTAGATATCCAAGGAGATCTTTAAAGGCTTCCACAAAGAACTCGGTGCTGATAAGATGGCAGATTTGGCACCAGGAGGGCCATGGCAGGAAGGTTGTTCCAAACATGTAGGGCCACCACAGAAAAGGCCCTCCCCCTAGTTGCCAGCCTCCCATTTTGGTCTGGAGCCTGAAGCACCCTTGAAAATCCTGTCTGAACAGGTTTCATTTGAATTTGACATTAAAAAAAAAAAAGATCATGGAAAAACAATAGCCACATTTTTTGTCATATGCTGTTTGTCCAAGCATGGAAGGGGCTTAAGTGCCTGGTATATAGGATGGTTTTAGTGAAATGGGGCGGTGAAAGAATTTGGAGGATGGCTTGCATGGCTTTGGAGGTATCAGGTGTCTTTCCAACCAGACTGTACTCTCTGCAGCAGGACTGTCCAGTGCTCTGGATGTTCCTACAGGACCTTCTGCATCTTGAACTGGGGATGAACAGGCATGAACAAGAGGTAATAGACAGTTCTTTTGGAAGCCACATTGATCCCACATCTGTTTCAGGATGACATCCAATGGGTTGAGCCTTTGCCATCCTGTATGTAGGTAAGATATGTAGGGGTCTTGCCATCTTCCAAGTGAAGGCAGCCAGTCCTGTTGTTTTAGGAGTTCAGACTGGGCTACTTGTGTGCATTGCTAATGATCAGTCCCAAGGTGTCCTTCCTGTCATTGGTTACAACCATAGCTTAGTGAGGGGCAGAGGATGGGCAACAGCAAAAATGCTCTAATAGGACTTGTCCAGAAAATGAGACAGCAACCACTGATCGTGCAACACTGCATACAGCAGGGCTTTTGAAAGTGAACATGTCCTCTAACTGGCAGGGATTGTTTGACCTGCAATGGCTTGCCATGTTGTCTGAACTCAGATGACAGGATCAACCATGGGCAGAGCCCCACAGCAAATGAGGTGCATGGGAACATCCCCTTGCTCTTCTTGCCAAGTGGCTAGCCAGAGAGAGCAGCTGACTGCGCCCTCCAAAATGCCCAGTCATCACTTAGGGGCAGCTGTCACCATTGCCCTGATCTCTGCTCCATGCTCAGGATACCGGTGCAGTACAGAGACATCCTTCTTGCCTTCTGCTCAGGAGATCTACTGTCAATCGGGGGTGGGGAGGTTTGCAGTATGCTGCTGTCCTGCTGTGTTTGGGGCAGCAAGGAGGACCAGAATGGGCACTCCTGCCTCCTGTGTGAATGCAGACCTTGAGTGTAGACCTCTCAAGCAGGAGGTGGGGTTGGCCTCTCTGCTTCATGCTACCATCCCATGCTTGGCAAAGCATTGCGGAATGGTACCTGCACCCCCACCTCCTCCCAAGAGGCCCAGTCTCAAGCAGGAGGTGAGGAAGCCCTGTCTGTGCCATTATAGAAGCCATGCCTCTGTAGAGGTTTTGCACCACAAGCTAAACAGAAAATATAATACTAGGATCTGTCTGCATAGATGTAGGAATGTCATGGTAACTGATGAGCTAACCTGATAATTTCAGCAGGTTTTCCCAACAGTACAAAGTACAGGTACAGTCTGTACAGAAGCAAGTACATCATTAACTACAGAAAAGTATCCCAGGAGTGAGATCACAATTTGCAAGCTCTTAGGTGAAGAGAATAAATGATTTCCAGTGAATCATGATTTCATATAGGCATATAAAAACTGGCAAGAGCCAGAACTAATGTGGTTAGAATTTAAAATGAGAAGACCCGTTTTTATGTCCATGCCACGGTACACGTTATTTTTATTTTTATAATTGATTCTATTTCCTTGGGCAAGATATTTTTGTCATTAAATTGTATTTTATTTTGAAATAAAGTTAACAAAATAAAGGGAACAAAAAGAAGAGCATGCATAATAATAAACCAAGGTAACTAAAGAAACAACAGCATTAACTAATTATAATTCTTCATTGATAACTGATATGATTTGCTTACAGAATATCTATTGTAAAACAATTGAAGTAGAAGCTCAATATTTAAGAAAATAAAAAGACAAGGCATAAGCCATGTAAAAGGAGCATCTTTAAGTGTGTGTTATTGTGTGTGCATGCGCATATGCTTGTGTATATGCATATTAGTCAGAAAAATATAGACAATTGTACTTGAATGGAACATGATCAAAAGTTTGAAGAACTTCAACACAAGTTATAAATGTGGTACCAAATTTCTATCTTAAAGCCAGAATTCCTTGGTTGCTGCAGTTCTAAATAAGTTATACATAGTTGTTGTCTCCCAAATGTTATCGCCTCACCCTTTCTCTGGCTGCTTTGGAGACTTCCAACAACATGTCATGCCTGACTTTGCAGCAAATGCAAAGATTTTTATGCAAGAATCCGAGAACATTAGAGTCAAAAAGATGAGAGTGACGGTGACAACAGCCACAAGATTGGAAACGGTGCAGCCAGTGCTAGCTTTGGGCTAGCAGAAAGCGTGTTATTTTACACAAGGTGAGGAACCCAACTTTTGTCACTCCTCCCAGCCTACTGCAGTCCTCCGAATCTTGATCCATGCATGCTTCAGAGGGTTCTCCAGCCCACGGGAGTGGTTATCGAAAGGTCTGAGGGGTTCAAGAGAAGAGGAAGAATTGCTATTCCGGGGAAGGGTGGCTGCCTTGCATGCATTTGAAGAGAAGAATGGGGAGAAATGTAACAACTAAAAGCCTGTAACTGAAAATAACATAACCTAGCAAAATAAACAAAGCAAGCTTTGGGAGTGGAGAACAATTGAGAAATGTTCTAAATTGATAGAGAGCTCTTTGTGGAGAAAGTACAAACAAAGTTGGGGGTTCGTTGTTTTTGCTTTTGCTTTTAGAAGAAGACCAGGAAGGCAAAGCTTTCAGTAACTGGACTGGGAAATATCAGTAGAATGAACATGGACAAATATTTTAGAAGTAGCTATAGAATGGAATGGGCGGATCTTTGAAATATTAAAGAAGGACCTCAAGATTTAGGAGGGAAAAAAAGGATGAGAAGAAGAAAACTCTAAATTGGCATGCTAGGGAGTGGTAAGAGATGTAAAGGAGGGGGAAATGGTTTTGTAGTCCATGATGGCATTTGCTGCTTAGTTAAGTACCTTTTCTGCCTTTCTTCTAGTTTCAGGACTGCATAAAGATTGGCATGCAAGGACGTCATGAAAGGCATGGCTGAGGGAAATGGCTCCTCAGGAACAGATTTTGTTCTTTTGGGCTTTACAGAGCAACGTGAGCTTCAGGTTTTGTGCTTCATCTTGTTCTTGGCTATTTATTGTTTCACTGTGGTTGGGAATCTCAGCATGATTGTGTTAATCAGGATGGATCCCCGGCTTCACACACCCATGTATTTTTTCCTAACTCAGCTTTCCCTCTTAGACTTGTGCTACTCTACCACAATTGTTCCCAAGACCCTGGCGAATTTCATAACCGACCGCAAATCCATTTCTTTTGCTGGATGCGCTATTCAGTTGTTCTGCTTTGCAGCCTGTGCAACCACTGAATGCTACCTGCTGGCTGCCATGGCCTATGACCGTTATGTGGCTGTTTGCAACCCTCTGCTGTACACAGCTCTCATGTCACAGACGATCTGCATGAGGTTAGTGGCTGGGGCGTACATTGTCGGTGTGATTGGTTCAGCCACACACACCATCTCTATATTTCGCTTGCCATTCTGCCGTTCTCACAGGCTCAACCACTTCTTCTGCGATGGACCTCCACTCCTAACTCTGGCTTGTTCGGACACACATTTCAATGAGATGCTTCTTTTTGCTGTTGTTGGGTGTAACATCTTAATCACCACAGCTATCATTCTGGCATCCTATTCATCGGTCCTCAACACAGTCCTGAAGATCCGTACCGTGGAGGGAAGGCACAAAGCTTTCTCCACATGTGCCTCTCATTTGGCCTCTGTTACACTGTTTTATGGGAGCTCCCTCTTCATGTATTCCCGGCCCAGCTGCAGCTATTCCCCGGATCAGGACAAGGTGGTCTCAGTGATGTACTCAGTTACGATACCCATGCTGAACCCTCTCATCTACAGCATGAGGAACAAGGAAGTGAAAGATGCCTTCAGGAAAGCCAGAGGTAGATACCTTTCTTGGGGAGTGAGGCAGTAACCACACTAAGGGGGCCGTACATTTTTCCTGATACAAAAGGAGGTCAACCAAGTGTTTGGTGGTTTGAGAAGACCTTAGAAGAGGGGAGTGCCTCTGTGGAACTACCGTAGTCATCATGTGTTTGAGACATTGCCATTGCTAACAGAGCTGGCCCTCCCTTCAGGCTAGTGAGGCAAGCCACCTCAGGCAGCAGAGGTTAGCAAGAAGGTGCCAGGAAGAGGCATCTGTGCCATGTGACCTGCCCTATACCCACTAAGTTACTTGCTGCCCCCAAGTGCAGTGGAAGACTCTGTCCTCTCATCAGTGTAGAGGGAAAATTGAATTGTTAGCATGGTCACCTCCTGTAGCAGAATGGGGGGTTGAGTGTCATGCTCTCCTTTGCCTCAGGGCAAAAAATGTCCTTGGCTGGACCCGCTTTCTGTGAGCCACGCTCCTGTCCAGCGCTATTCTTGACTGGATACAGGAACTGCTGCACAGGTTTTGCTGGCTGGTATTCCACAGGATTGCAAATTCCATCTATAAATCATGTGATTACAATATTACAATAATTTTAAAAGTGCAAACTATAGGTCTGCTCTATTTCATTTATGCTACACTAATTTCTTGGAAATCCAACAGCTACAGCAGCAGTATATAATAAAACACCCCCCAAAGGTGTACAAAAATGGATTTTGGAGGGGCATTCACATTGTTCCTGATCTATGTTATTACTAGGGTGGACAACTGAGCTATGAGTTTGCTGATTAGAGCAAACCCTCAGCTCCATGTTCCCTTGTGCATTTCCCTCAATACTCTAGTTTTCATGGATTTCCCTTGTTTCTTCACCATCACAAAGTCTTGTAATACTCCATGTTAGAGAGGAGGACCAAGGGATTTCCCAAGTGATGCTTTCTCCAGATGTTATTTTCTGTAGTCTTCCTTGGAGTTTGGGCTGGTGGCTGGAGGCAGATGCAGACTCCATAGACTATGCCGAGACACAAAGCTGAGAGGGAAAATTGGGTGGGGTGGTGGATCCCATGCCCCACATCCCTTGTCTTCAGGCCTGCTCATCACTGCTGCAGCACTACTGTCCTCATCATGGTCTCCACATGTTCCCATTCCCCCTGATACTTCTGATCCCACCAGCCTGAAAAGCAATTGGTGGGATCAATTCGAGGCATTGTTTTTAACACCCAGATTGCCTCTTTCAATGTGAATCTGCTGAAGAATCTTGATTAAGTAGTGATGGGGACAAGAGATGGTTTTTTTCCAACTACACACTTATATTATAGAATGCCAGTCTGGTGTAGTGGTTAGAGTATTTGACTATGCTTCTGGAGGCACAGGTTCCTAGTTCCTACGTCCTGCAGGTGTTTTGTTCTAAAACTCCTAATATTCTTGGCCCTCAGCTATCCTGGCTAGGGCTGATGGGGAGCTGGAGGTAAAATACTTGAGGCCCACTACTTGCCTACCCCTGACCTAGATCAAGTAACTGGGTTCACACAGTACAACAACCCACATTCAAGGTTGTATATGGGTTGAGTTTGGGTTGTCATTGAAATATTTATTGTTGAATGTGGAATGTCCTTGACAAAACAAGAAAAAGAAACCATGGATTCTTCTTGGTTTGTGAAGTGTGGGTCATTTGTGTTTAAAAAACCAAGTTTTGTCAGCACAGCTGAATTCACACAACTCAACAATTGAACTCAGCAGTTCAATGACAACCCACTTTCAACTCATATTCAGCCCTGAGTGTGAATTGTCACATTGTGTGAACACTGCTAGTTACTCTCCCTTCACCTACTCCACAGGATTGCTATGAGGATAAAATAGGAGCTAGGAAGAGAAATACATACAACATCTCAAGCTCCTTGAAAGAAACATGGAATATATGTTTAATTCATCAAAATAAAAGAACAGAAACAAGAGAGGGTTGTCTGAACTTTTTCCTAATTGCCTTTAGGTGCATATGAAAAATGGAGCACACATTAGATATTTTTAGTTAGAGTCTTTTACTGAAATTTTTATCATTGCTATTATATCTTTCTATTTGAGACATTTGTTCTTAGTTGCTTGTATTTTCTTCTGTTTTAATTTTGTACACTACCTTGATTGCGCTTCTGTATAAAATGATAGAACATGCATGCCAAAAACCATCTAAAGAATGATGTTGATCTCTCTCATCTGACTGCATTGAGGAGCACCTATTTTGCCTTCAGGGGTGGGATGTAGAAAGGGTCTACTGTGTGCTAAGTTCTCTGTAATAGAACTTGAAAGTTTCATCGGTTTTCGAGTAGGGACTTCCCACAATGCAATTTAAGGGTTTTCCCTGCCCTAAAGCCATTTCTGTTGTAAGCCTGATCAATGAAGTAGGGGCTGTTTCTAATCCAGATGTTGCCTCACAATCTACCTTCTAGCTGCTGCAGAAATAGGGAAAGCACAAAGCAATGTGATAATCGTAGCAATCATGTTATTCCTGAGGGCTCAAGTCCCTCAGAATGATAAACAATGCAGTAAATATATGCTCCCACATGAATATTTGCAAATGGAATTTAAGGCCAACTAGGACAATGGTAGAAAGAAATAGCTCTTTGCTTAATCTGAGCAAAGTGCATGGAACCCGGACAAGGCTAAGATGGACACTTTCATATAACACTATTGAACCACAGAAAGGAAATGTCTGGAACAAGGCGCTTCCAGTGACTTTTGTCCTTGTCTTATAGATTGATAGTTTATGATCACATCAGCTCAGGTGAGTTTTTTTATTAACATGCACAGAAGTATATGCACATAGAATAATGCAGTGTTTGTGACAGGAAGATGGATATGAACATGCAGCATAAGTGTGTGTGTGTGTGTGTGTATTTGAAAGCATATTTATGTGAAACTGGAATGACTTCCCTGAAGGTATAACAACCAACTCATACATACATTTTGGTATATCTCCACTTATTTAAACAATACCCGCACCTCTTAATCTCAGGCAAATGCATGTGTAATAAGCAGCAAGATGAGGTTCAGTGTAAGCAAGTATAAAGTCCTGCACACTGGAGTAAAATTTCTAACTCCACTGATATGGCAATAGAGGCTTAGCTGGCAATGGCTTTCCATGAAAGAGATTGTGGGCTAGTGGCTGACAGCTGAATGAAAATGGTGGCTCTGTTCTGTCTGTTGTGCAAAAGGCATAATGAGCAAAGGGACTGGAAACAAAACTGCCCACATCAAATGCCTGGAGGCAAATCTATGGTGCATCCATGGCTGGACTGTTGTTTGTTCTGCTCTGCAGAAAGGAAGGTGGAGAACTGGGAGAGGTACAGAAAAAGCATCTAAAATGAGTAGGTCCCTAGGAGGAAAGGGTATATTTGCAGCTCTTTAGTTTTGAAAAAGGTGGCTGTGGGGGAACATGATGAAGGTGTACACAATTGTGCATGGTGTGGCAAGAATGAACGGGGAGAATATTTCCTACCTTTCTCACAGTAATAGAATGCAGGGTCATTCGTGGAACTGAACAGGGAGGGACTTGGGAAGTGCCTATTTCACACTTCATAGCTAGCCTATGAAATTTCTACCACAAAGCACAGGGGTGGCCATTTACTTGGACAAATTAGAAGTTGGACAAATTCATAGAGGTTAAGGTTATCAGTGGCTACTAGTCATATTGATTGTATATTACCTCCAGTATTAGGGGAAGCATGCTCTGCAGGGCAGTGGCTAGGAAACATGGGCATGAGAGTGCTATTGTGTCCATGGGCTTCCACTAAGACATCTGGTTGGCCACTGAAGGGGCAGAATATTGCATCCAATTGCTCTGATCACATATTCCTCAGGAAAGGGTGGCTTTAAATTTTTGTTCTGTGTATCCCTTATATTTATTTATTTGTTATATTTCTATACTTCCCATTAGCCAAGTTCTCTGGGTGATTCACAAAGTAAAACTTTGTGCTAGGATTAGGGGTTAATTTCAGGTTCGGTTACAGCTTTTTGCAAATTTCCCTTTCTAAGACAGACCCAAAGTCACATGGCTCCTTGTGAAAATTCTTGTTTTAATACGCATTGATTTAGCATGATTTGTACAGAAATGGCCACCATGCATAAAATCATAATTTGTGCAACTTGGCAGATTCTGCACGAATCACCCTAACAAACCAGTATCTGGGGGCCGGATTGTGGAAACTCCTTTACATCTTCACCTCCTATCATATTCCTCACACAATGTAAGTTCACAGACTGCAGCTGTAGGTTGCATCCAAGCAATGCTTAATGCTGATACCTGACAGCTGCTGGATCCAGGGGCAGGCAGTTCCCATTCCAGCATGGGGGGG
>NW_025335319.1:0-1081 GCF_004798865.1 Varanus komodoensis
AGTGATGCCAGGTGTGGAATTTAGTGGCTATGGAGGAGTTGATGCAAATTTTTAATGGTGGGGGGGAGCATAGAAGACAGATCAGGTACTGCTGCTGCCTCCATTTCAGTGTCCAATTTTGGTCCTTCTCCAGCCACGCCTCACCTTGGTGAGTGGAAGGGGTGGTTGAGCAAACCATGGGACTCAATTCCTCAGCCTGCCCTGATTGTCCCTCTGCTCAACTCAAGGAGGGGTGACTGTCTCCACTGAGCAGAGCGGAGATGGAAAGGCTGTCGGTGCCGGCAAAGTGCCTTGTGGCAGAGGATTGGCTGGACAGGGGTTGGGGAGGCATTGAAGGAATTCCCAAGGTGCACAGCTGGAATCTTAGAAACTGTTTCAGGAATGAATCCCATGTGGCTTTCATGCTCTTGTGGTGGGTTCGTACCCAATGTCAAGATCAAACAATTTTGAGGAACTGGGGTTCAGGCTGGATGAGGCCTGGGCAAAAGAGCAGCACCCCTTTCTGTTTCTTCCATGAGTCTCGATCGAACGCTGAAGCATTGGAGAAAGGGCTGAGATTAGTAATGCAGCTGGGGAATCCCATCATTGAGGTGCAACCATGCCTCAAAACCCTCCACTCAGGCAGAAGTGCAGCGAGCTTGTCGTGAGAAGGCTGCTTGCATGGCCTGACCTGGGAAAGCTTTTTGGGGGCCATCCTCCTCACCTTGAAGTCGTACAGCATATGCAGTGTCTCCTTGCCCTGAGCACGCTTGCAAGAGCAAATCTGCAGCTTCAGGAAGCAAGGACGGGGCTGTATGCAATGCAGAACCATGAAAGGCAACACAGCAGTCTGAGAGGGACTGTGCAAATCGAGTCACACTCTGCAGGGGAACTATTTCAGCCATTCCTAACCTCTTACCACAGAATTCTGAGCACCAGTGATGTAAAATGCAACTCTCCATGTGGGTTTGTGGGGGGGCAGTGGATGGTCCAGGGATCTGCCCACCAGAAAACACAGACTTTCTGGGCTTCCAGCCTTTGACGTTTGTCCTAATGGTCAACTTGGAATTTTCACCCCATGCAAGAGATGGAGTCCCTGCCA
>NW_025335319.1:1605-4136 GCF_004798865.1 Varanus komodoensis
GGTGTCCAGAAGATCAGCATCCAAACAAGGCCCGGGATCAGTGCATCAAAAAGGTCATCACCTTCCTGTCCTATAAAGAATATTTGGGGTCCTTCCTCACTGGCATGGCCCTACTCTTCTCCATCGCCACAGGAGGCATACTGGGGATCTTCAGAAAATTCCAGGAGACTCCAGTAGTCAAGGCCAACAACCGAGACCTCTCCTACATTCTGCTGGTCTCCCTCCTGCTTTGCTTCTTGTCCTCTGTCCTCTTCATTGGCCAGCCAAGAAGCATCACCTGCCTCCTGCGACAAGCAGCCTTCAGCATCATCTTCTCAGTGGCCATCTCTTCCCTCCTGGCAAAGACCGTCACTGTGGTGCTGGCCTTCCTGGCCACCAAGCCAGGCAACAGGGCAAGGAACTGGCTGGGGAGGACTTTGGCCAACTCCATTGTCATCTGCTGCTGCAGTGTCCAAGTGGTCCTCTCCACCGTCTGGCTGGGGACTGCTCCCCCATTCCCTGACTCTGACATGCACTCCCAGGCTGGGCAGATCGTCCTGCAGTGCAACGAAGGCTCTGTGGCCATGTTCTACGCTGCCCTCGGCTACATGGGGTTCCAAGCTGCAGTCTGCTTCACGGTGGCCTTCCTGGCCAGGAAGCTGCCCAGGGCCTTCAACGAGGCCAAGCTGATCTCCTTCAGCATGCTGGTCTTCTGCAGCGTCTGGGTGTCCTTCGTGCCCACCTACCTGAGCACCAGGGGCAAGTACATGCTGGCCGTCCAGGTCTTCTCCATCTTGGCCTCCGGCGCTGGGCTCCTGGGCTGCATCTTCCTGCCCAAGTGCTACATCATTCTATGGAGGCCTGACCTGAATACCAAGGAGCATCTCATGATGAAAAGCACAGTATAAAAAATTTGTGTTTTCTTCATCAAGAGCTCAAAACCCCAACTTTTCTGAGCAAGCCAGCAATCTATTTTGGGCATATGGACAGGATCAGATTAAACCAAATGGAAAAAATATCATCCTTTGCACTTTTTGATTGTTAGGAAAAATAAAAGCTCCATTTCATACCTGGGGAAGCAGCACACCAGAAATCTTCCTTTGATAACCTCCTTAGCTAAGCTTTGGGTTTTGTCTTTTTCATTTCAATACATAGTTTCTGTTTCCAGTGTTTGATATTTTCTTTCTATATTTTACCGTGTGAACAGACAAATGATGTTTTTCCAGAACTTGACACGGAACCAGCAATGCAGCTTGGAAATCCCTCCAGTTCCTTTCCCATGGTGGGGATATTGGGGGTTTCACTGTTCCTTGCAGAAGATCTATCCAGAATTGTGGATCCCTTCCCTTTGATACTTGCACTGGGATGGCTCCCTGGGATATGCTCACATAGCAGCTTTGCTGCATGAGCCCAGCAGAGAAGGCATCCTGCCAGAGCTGCTGGGAGGCCCCCAGACTGCTCCTGAGAGCTGGAAGAGAAAGATGCGCAGAAGGGAATGTCTTGCTCCACATGGAGAAGAGTTGAGGAAGTCTGTTCCCAGCCCTGAGAGCTCCGGCTTCACTCAGAGTCAGCAGAGAACCTCCCCTGAGGGTGGAGGTGGCTCTGTTTGCAACAGAAGTCCAGCCAGACTCCCCCTTTATCAGCAACCTTGGTCTTGCTTCCAGCTGGGACTCCTTCTGGGAAGTGGCCACATGGCAGGGGAAAGCTGCTTCAGCCCCTACCCAGCAATTCCAGTGCCATGTGGGAAGCAACTGGCTTACTGAACTCAGGGCACCATTTTCATGATCCCCTCATATTTTGGAGGCCAGGCATCCATGTCCTTGGGGGTCCCCCTGCCCCTCACAGGGCACACTTGAAGGAGTGGAGCAGACCACAATTGACCACAGGGGGAGAAAATGGAGCATGCAGAGCGAGCAGAAAGGGGAGGAATTTGGGGCTCAGCATTTTGTGTTTATACCGCATCCTTTCTCTGCCTTTTCTCCTTTGCAAACACCCAGCATAGCTTCCAAGTTTGTTAACCTCTCCTTTTAAACTCTGAGGAATGTGCGCTCCGAGGGAGTGATTGGCCAAGCATCTGCCATGAGCTGTGAGGATGGGGGAGCTGGAACTTGGCCGGTCAGGCCTCCCGCTGGGCACTTGCCCCACCAATCCCCTCCCCCACCTCTCAGAAGACACTCCGGTCTCCCGCAGGACTTTCCTGCTACACTTCGACTCTTCATCTTGGGTGGGTGGGTGGATTTTTTTCATCCATTATTTTCTCCTTGTAAGTGATAGGTTCAGACTGAAGTGCAATATGGAAGGGAACATTTCCTCCTTTGCTGGGATGAAGATGCTTGCGTTCTCTGCTTGTTGAGCATTACGTAAGGCAGGCCTGGATTCTCTCTTCCATCACAACCTAGAAGCATCCCATGTGGATCTTTCCTGTTCCCTCAATCCAGGACCAGTGTCAGGATTCAGCACACCAGACACCCAAGCTGGGGGAAAGGAGCTGTCTATTAAAGGGATAAAAATAGAGGTGGAGGGTCTGTGAGCATCCAGGCTGAGAGGATAAA
>NW_025335319.1:4364-12627 GCF_004798865.1 Varanus komodoensis
TCTTTAACTCTAAACTTTCCCGCGCCGCTTGCCGAGGTTGACTGGCCGGTCCAGCCAACCCGCTGCACGGGGGAATATGTTTAAGGGAAGGAAACCTAGAAGTGGAGTTGAGGGAATGCATGAACTGTTTGTGTTGACTACCAGGAGTTTTGTGTGGAAGCGGGAAGGGAATATGTTCTGAATTTATTTATTTATTGAAAGCATTTTTATGCTGCCCCCTTTGCAAAAAGCCTCAGAGCAGCTTACAAAGCAAATAAACAAATATTGAATAAAGTTTAAAAATCCAGATACATCTCGGCAGGTGTATAATATATAAATCGCAACAATAATTAACAGTTAAAAAATCATTTCAATAAGAAGTCTTGGCCTGGCGCCGAAAAGCAGATCACGACGGAGCCAGGCGGACCTCCCTGGGAGTGCATGGCATAGGGGGGGGCGCCACCGCAGAGAAGGCCCCCCTCCGGGAGCACCATGTAGGCTGTGCCACAACACCGAGGGCAGGAAGGGGGTACTGGCTGGAACCGGGGCGGCTTGGTTGGGTGTGTGCATGTGCAGGGGGCACAGTGGGGGGCGGGTTCTTTCCAGAAACCCCAAGGAGACTAAGGAAAGAGAGCGATGGGGGGTGTTTTGTACAAGAAAGGATTGTTGATGGTGCCAAGGAGAGTTTTCCTTACAGTAACCTAATGTTTGTGGCCCGGAGGGGGGCTAAGCCTATTTGCTGGCCCCAGGAAATGGCAAGGTTTTCTAAATATTTCTTGCTGTGAGCATAAACAGTCATATTCATCAAGACGCACAAGCATTGATTGTTTGATTGTAAGGAGTGCTAGCTCAAATTGCATGTACAGGCAATGGATTGGGGACATGTTTGTAATTATGTATGTGGGAGAGGGGGTACCATCTCTGCTAGAATTTGTGTGATACCACGTTCTCACTGGACAAAGGCCATCAGAAGGCACATGTTGCTTTAACCAAGGCAAGCGATGGGTTCGAAGCAGGCACGTTCGACAAAGGGCTTCTCTTGTGTGCGCTTTTGGCATGGGTTGGATTGGATTTCAACATTTCAGACATTTTTCTTGAGACTGTGCTGAACAAATGTGGTGGTGGTTGGGGGGGGGGGGGGAACCAGGCTTGAAAAGGGATAAGGATTTCTCAGCTTTCTCTCCAAGCTAACGTGGTTAACCAATGTCTGTGAAGAAATGTAAAAGGTTTTTTTTTCTAATTCACCTGTTTTGTGATCTTTACTTTCCAGGCACGAGATGAACTGGAACTGCCAAGACTGATTTCTGTGCTCTGCCTTGCTCTTTGCATCCTCCACGAGGAAGCAAAGGACTAAACAGGCAAACCATGAGAGACAAGTCCTACAGCCAAGTGGACAGCTGAGGCCAGAAGTAGAGGGAAGCCTAGACAACGAAATCTCAAAGAATCGCCTCAAAGGGCAAAGCAGAAAACTGAACTGGACATTGGGCCATTGCCTCATCTCACACGCTCCCACCCTGTGAAGCAGGCCAGCCCAAGTCTCTTGACAAAAATGGATGGTGGCCTTGGACAGGGTATTCCTCATTTTGGAGGTCTCAGTCCCAATGAGGATGATATCTTTAGGCCAATGGGTCAAAAGCAGGGGCCTAGGGAGTAAAGGAACCAGACCTCACAATAGATTGGGCAACTGCGCTGCAAAAGTGCGGGGGAGCAGGTGGAAGGTGAGAGCTGGCTGGCACTGAGTTCCCTGCAGCCAAGGAGGGGGAAAGACAATC
Source organism: Varanus komodoensis (assembly GCF_004798865.1). NCBI lineage: Eukaryota > Metazoa > Chordata > Lepidosauria > Squamata > Varanidae > Varanus > Varanus komodoensis. Next base: position 6,116 of record NW_025335319.1, read on the forward strand.
CCCACCTGAGCTGCATGGATAGAAGCTGCTTCCTGAGGAAGAGGAAGCACTGGGAGTTATGTGAACTGGCTCATTTGTTAGGTTGCTCACAAAAAGGGGGGAACTGTTGGAGAAATATGAACATCCTGGCAGAAGGGGGTTGCTCATATGCACCGCTGTGCTAAGGTCACATCTCTGTTGGTATTGGCTGATGGTTCAAGAGGATGGAAATCGGTGGCTTGTATAGGGGCGGCTGGGGCCATTGTTTTGCTGATTGGGAAGGGCAGGTAAAGCTGCCAGATAGACAGCATTGCAATCGCCCTCGTTTGCATGCCAAAACACACAGTGACCCCGTGCCACAGCGGCAATTTCACAGCTGGGCTACAGTGGAAGCCAGGATAGAGCAAGTGCGGGCGGCTGATCCCGGGTGGAGAGCCGTGCAGCAAGAAATCAAGGATGCCCACTGAGGCTTGTTGGCAAAGGAAGAGAAGGGGGAATTCATTTTGGACATCAAAGGCCCCGTCAGATCATTGAGGGGCATTTTGGATATGAGAGAGCAGGAAATTGGGGGATGAACCAGGAGATGAGGACTGCTTCAGGCAGTCGAAAGGGGCTTGGATAGATAACCTCTTTTCATACGCTAGAGGATCCATGGTGGGAGGGGAGCGTTCTGAAGAAGGAAGCTAAATGTGCAAAATGGGGATGCACCAGGCACTGTTTCAGGTGGACCATAAAGGTGGATGAGGGTGTGCTCAGGGCTCCAGTCTGGGGAGAATGGAGGCCTTTACTGGTTCACATGACTGGGTGGAAGCGAGATATACCTCAGATCACAAGAGGAGGCCCAGTGGATACTGGAAAGCAGTCCTGCTACACTGGGTTGGCACCTGTGTATGTGAGGATGGGTGTGCAGCCCTTCCTGGATATTTTTTCTTGAAAATGGGGGTGTGGGGAGAGTCTCCAGGTATCACAAGGAAGGTGCAGGAGTGGCAGTAGGAATACTAAAATTGGGAGATGTGCCCTACCAGGGTCACTCATGATTCCCAGAGGCGTGCCAGAGACATACAGGTCACTCACGAACGCTGTGTGGAAGAGGAACTAACAATCCCAACCAAAGGAGGGGTGAATGGGATAGGAACTGCCTCTTTTTCAGTATCCACTCACGTATATGTAGCACATCTTCAGGAGCAAACGGCATGTGCAATGGTGGCTCTTGGAAATGCTACTATGCGCGCACTAGGAAAAGGGCTGGAGAGAGGCAGCAAAGGGAGGCATAAACACCACAAAATAGGGTGGCTCTGAATTGTGTTTTAGCACCCAGGGAGGGGCCTGTGGGGTGATTGGGCACCTCTGCAAGATCGATTTAAACACAGCAGGCATCAATGAAGACCTAAGAGCCATCCAACAGGTAATGCCAGGGATCAAAATAAGGCAGGAATCAGGAATAGAATGGCTGACATAATGGCTCCCCAACTTTAGGTGGTTGGAACACCTGTTTTCATACTGGGGATAGTGGTGATAAGAATAATCTGCATTTCCCTACAATGTATGCTGGTCTGCCTCCCATGGAACAAGTGGATGCATTTGGGAGAAAATGCACAGGCAAGGAGGAAATTGTTAGGATGATGATATCAAGATTTAACTATTAGGAATTGTTATTTCAAATCTGGGATAGAAGGAAAGAAAAGGGAGGAGTAGATAGGCCTGAAAGGATGATTTGAAAAAAAGGAATAGAGAAAAATAAAAAGATAACAAAATTACGTAGCCCAAAGTAGGGGAGGGGCCAAACTCAGAGAGCACAAAGTCTGGGGAAACAGGCATGAAGGCAGGAGGGCCAAATGCTTCCAGATTGTTTATTGACAAGCTGGGCAGAACAAAATGAGCCTTTTGCAGCCCACCAGGGGCAGGGCTGGATGGGGAAGAAGGGCCGGTGCTGGGGCAGCGCGGAGCAGCAGGGCAGAAAGAGAGTAACTCCCAGTGCCCATTAGCCAATTCGGGGAACGGAGGAGGGAACAAGGGGCCGGGAAAAGGGTTCAAAGCGGGGTGTGAACATGTGCTCAGGGGAATGGAAGAATTGGGAAAAAAACCAATCCCTTCCGCTCCCTTCATTTCAATAAAGGTTTAAAAAGAACTCTCTGCCTGCCTGGAATATTTTTCTCTTCCGACAGAAAGGAGGGTGTTCATAACTATGGGGATGATTTGAAGACCTGCTGAATCTTTTGTTTTTTAGTGATGAGATCTTTGGTTTGTGTCGCTCTGTTTTCTCACGGCCACGAAGAGGGCATCCCTGTGTCCCTGGAGATTCAGGAGGAACTTTTCCTTTTGGCGCATTGCAGGAAAAGCCCTGGGAGCTCGAAGCTCTGTATGGAGAGCTGAGGCTGGGATAATGGGTCTCCTGCTTCCTTCCCGAGGGGCCAACCAACCCTGCAGGCCGTGTATTCCTGGCTGGCCACATGTCCTGAGCTGTGGCTGCGGCCAAGCACCCTTCCCTTCCCATCCCGTCTTGGACCCTCGTTTATCCTCTCAGCCTGGATGCTCACAGGCCCTCCACCTCTATTTTTATCCCTGAATAGACGGCTCCTTTCCCCCAGCTTGGGTGTCTGATGTGCTGAGTCCTGACACAGGTCCTGGATTGAGGGAACAGGGAAGATCCACCTGGGATGCTTCCCAGGTGGTCATGCAAGAGAGAATCCAGGCCTGCTTTATGTAATGCTCAAGAAGCAGAGAAGGCAAGCATCTTCATCCCGGCCAAGTAGGAAATGCTCCGCTTCCATTTTGCACTTCAGTGGGAACCTATCGCTTGCACGGAGAAAATAATGGATGAACCCCCCTCACGCAAGATGAAGAGTCGAACTGTAGCAGGGAAGTCCTGTGGGAGACCGGAGTGTCTTCTGAGAGGCATGGGGGAATTGGAGGGGCAAATGCCCAGCGGGAGGCCTGGACATGCGAGTTCCAGCTCCCCCATCCTCACAGGTCCCGGCAGATGCTTGTCAATCACTCCCTCGGAGCGCACGTCCCTCAGAGGTTAGAAGGAGTGGTTGACAAACTTGGAAGCTTTGTTGGATGTTTGCAATAAAAGAACAGGCAGAGAATGGATGCGGTATAAACACAAAATGCTGAGCCCCAAATTCCTCCCCTTTCTGCTCGCTCTGCAGGCTCCATTTTCTCCCAATGTGGTCAATTGTGGGCTGCTCCACTCCTTCAAGTGTGCCCTGTGAGGGGCAGGGGGACCCCCAAGGACATGGATCCCTGGCCTCCAAAATATGGGGGATCATGGAAATGGTGCACTGAATTCAGTGGGCCAGTTGCTTCCCACATGGCCCAGGAATTGCGGGGTAGGGGCTGAAGCAGCTGCCCCAGCCATGTGGCCGCTTTCCCATAAGGAGTCCAAGCTGGAAGCAAGACCAAGGTTGCTCATAAGGGGGAGTCTGGCTAGACTTCTGTTCCAAAAACAGCAACCTCCACCCTCAGGGGAGTTTCCCTGCTGACTCTGCATGAAGCCAGAGCATTCAGGGCTGGAAACGGACTTCCTCAACACTTCCCCATGTGGAACAAGACATTCCCATCTGAGCATCTTTCTCTTCCAGCTCTCAGGAGCAACTAGGGGCCTCCAAGCAGCTCTGGCAGGATGCCTCTGCTGCTGCGCTCTTGCAGCAAAGCCAGTTTGGGAGCACATCCCAGGGAGCCCTCCCAGTACAAGTATCAAAGGGAAGGGATCCACAATTCTGGACAGTTCTTCTGCAAGGAACTCTCCAACCGCAAGGATCCCCACCCTGGAAAAGGAGCTGGAGGGATTTCCATGCTGCATTGCCAGCACCCTGTCAAGTTCTGGGCAAATGTTATTTGTCTGCTCACACTTCAAAATAATGAGTGAAAATGTGAAAGACTGAAAACAAAAACTATTCATAGAAACAAAAAAAACACAGAACAAGATGCTTCTCTAAGGATGTTCACAAGGAAAGATTCCTTGCCTGCTGGTTTCCCAGGGATAAAATGGAGCTTTTATTTTACCCAACTCCCAAAAAGGGCAAAGCTTGATTTTTTATCTAATTTTTTCAATCTGATACTGTCCATATGGCCAAACTGGATTGCTGGCATGTTCAGAAAAGTTGGAATTTTGAGCTTTTGATGAAGAAAACATGTAGCATTTTATTCTTTGCTTTTCATCATGAGATACTCCTTGGTGTTCAGGTCAGGCCTCCAAAGAATGATGTAGCACTTGGGCAGGAAGATGCAGCCCAGCAGCCCAGCACTGGAGGCCAAGATGGAGAACACCTGGACGGCCACCATGTACTTGCCCCTGGTGCTCAGGTAGGTGGGCGCGAAGGACACCCAGATGCTGCAGAAGACCAGCATGCTGAAGGTGATCAGCTTGGCCTCGTTGAAGGCCCTGGGCAGCTTTCTGGCCAGGAAGGCCACCGTGAAGCAGACGGCAGCCAGGAAGCCCATGTAGCTGAGGGCAGAGTAGAACATGGCCACAGAGCCTTCGTTGCACTGCAGGACGATCTGCCCAGCCTGGGAGTACATGTCAGAGTCTGGGAATGGGGGAGCAGTCCCCAGCCAGATGGTGGAGAGGACCGCTTGGACACTGGAACAGCAGATGACAATGGAGTTGGCCAAAGTCCTCCCCAGCCAGTTGCTTGCCCACTTGCCTGGCTTGGTTGCCAGGAAGGCCAGCACCACAGTGACGGTTTTGGCCAGGAGGGAAGAGATGGCCACTGAGAAGATGATGCTGAAGGCTGCTTGTCGCAGGAGGCAGGTGATGCTTCTTGGCTGGCCAATGAAGAGGAAAGAGGACAAAAAGCAAAGCAGGAGGGAGACAAGCAGAACGTAGGAGAGGTCTCGGTTGTTGGCCTTGACTACTGGAGTCTCTTGGAATTTTCTGAAGATCTCCAGTATGCCTCCTGTGGCGATGGAGAAGAGTAGGGCCATGCCAGTGAGGAAGGACCCCAAATATTCTTCATAGGACAGGAAGGTGATAACCTTGGGGATGCACTGAACCCGGGCATCGTTTGGATGCTGATCTCCCGGACACCTCAGGCAATACTCTGCATCTGTAGAGAGCAAGAGAAACAGCACGTTGAATTGTGTTCCCGCCTCTGCTCTTAATATTTTTTCAGTAGTGTTCTTTTTCTTATTACTAGTATTGCAAATTGCAGCACTCCAAAACATCTCAAAACTAATTGGCCAGTGGAAGGCCCCAAAAGTAATTGGCCAGAGGGAGACCACATAGAAAAAGCACCAGCTATACTGTCCCATAAGGGAAAGCTGATGAGAAGAAAAGGAACTTTGTGTAACCCAAAGATAACACTCTAACCGCACCTCTAACACAGTAAGCAAAGAGACAGTGGAAACTCGTACTAGCCGGCGTGAAATTTGCAAATGTGCCGTGAGTACGAACACGGTAAGCCTGTGTGAATCTCAAGCAGATAGGAGATAGACTTGGGAAACGTCTGGTTCTTGACAGATGAAAGGACTCTTTCTTCAGGACGGGATGGTGTGCTTGCAGGGATGTATCGATGTATTCGATGTGCATCAGGTGATCTAATTGGTTTCCTAGCGTATAAAATGCATGTCCTGGGGTGCAACTTTGGAGACACCGCTTTGGGCTGAAAGTCCCCTTTTGTCTCCCTGTATTCTATAGTGCACTAGAATAAAGCTGGTTTTGGCTCCAAGTCTCGTCTCAGCCTCTGTGTGGCTTCAGGTCTGGGGTCCACCCAGGTTTGCCCCGGCTGTTGCCTGGCTGAGTCTGGAAACACTAGCACTGTTACTAACTGTGGTAGTCCTGGTAGGAGTATGACTCTGGGGTGAGAGGCAACATGGAGCGCTTTCCTGCTAAGCATGGCTTGCTGAGCTGCTGCATTCTCCAACGTCAGCAAAGCTCCTCAGATGCACTATCAGGGCAGCCCACAGCCTGGGAGGCACATTGGCGAGTGGAGTAGGGTGTGAGGCCATAAATTTTTTCTTGCAATCTTGAATCAATTCATGCACTGGAAACTGTCCATCCATTGCACGGGGTGAACTTCCAAGGGTGAAGTGTGGGGGACACGTCTTTGGCTGGAAGTTCAGAAAGGCTGTGCAGTCTGGGGGTCAGATCCCTGGATCATCCACTGCCCCACCACAACCCCACATGGAGAGTGGCATTTTCCCCCATTGGTGCTCAGACTTCAGTGGGAGAGGATTAGGAATGGTTGAAATAGTTCCCCTGCAGAGTTTGACTCGTTTTGCATGGTCCCTCTCAGACTGCTGTCTTGCCCATCATGGTTGTGCATGGCACACAGCCCCGTCCCTTCTTTCTGCAGATGCAGATTTGCTCTTGGAAGCATGTTCAGGGCAAGGAGAAGCTGCATGTGCTGTGCAAGGTCAAGGAGAGGAAGACGGCCCCCAACAAACATTCACAGGTCAGGTCATGCAAGCAGCCTTGTCTTGGCAAGGTCGCTGCACTCGTGCCAAAGTGGAAGGATTTGATGCACAGTTGCACCTCTCTGCTGGGATTCCCCAGCTGCATTACTAATCCCAGCCCTAACTCCCATCGA
>NW_025335319.1:13285-14359 GCF_004798865.1 Varanus komodoensis
ATAATGAAGGATAATGAAAGAAACCACCTGGAGTTTCTTGAAGGAAAATTGCTGTATTAAATGAAATTGAAAAGAGATATGCTGGAATACCTATGATATGAAATTCCAGCTTCAGCACAGCTGCAAACACATTCCTTTTAATGTTTATTAACATTAGAAAGACTTAGAACGCAACTGGAAACCCTCCAGTTGTTTTGAATTCCATGAAAGCACAGCAGTCCCTCATCCATGTTAAACTATAGCGCAGCCCATCATGTGCAGCTATGGTTCGGATGCACATGTCCTACCTCATATCGTTCTCATAACTAAAGTATGTAAATCCTCCACATAGAAATAAAGAAACAGAGCAAGTCAGAATGGGCCTCCTGCGCCCTATAGTCAGATCCCCGGCTCCGCTCATGACAGCCGGTTCAGCTCCATGCCCGAAGGAACACAGGATCCATTCCTAGCATAATCCTAAGGGCCCATCAAACCTTCCTGGCAGCCTCCCTGAGGACAAGCCCGTCAGTGCCAGCAAGAGGAGAAGTCCTCCTTCCGCTCTCCAGATGAGACCACAGAAGCTCCAACAGCTCAAGAATGTTTCTTCTCTGCAAGCCACACAGGTCTCTTTGGGGAGCCAAAAAGGGGGACTTGGTTTCCCTGTAAGTGGAGGAGAATCACTGCACAGCACCTTTGGCGCCACAAGCCAAGATGTAATGTGGGGCACTTTGGAGGGAAAGGAGTGTTTGCTGTAAAGCACCACCGACGAGAAGGCAGGGAGTTTTTTGGAGAGATGGAGAAGACAAGGAGCAATGCAAGGTCATCCCAGGGTCGGATCTTTCCGAACACTGCCTCTCCCTCTGCACTCACCCACCTTCCCGAGAGGAGATGGTCCCTTCCGCACATGGAGAGCAGTCATAGCAGCACAGGGGCTCTCCTTCCCGAGCCATCTTGAAGAATCCGGGGTGGCAGCTCTCCACGCACCTGGCCTGGGGAAGGGGCTGAGAGAAAGGGAAGGAGCGTCAGGACAGGCGACTTGGGTGCTGATTCTGTGGATGGGGAGACAGAGCTGGAAGGGTTGGAGAGGAGGTCCGG
>NW_025335320.1:0-2731 GCF_004798865.1 Varanus komodoensis
AATGGAGAAAGATCAGAAAAGTAGTTTGATGACTTGAACAACGGAAGAATGTTCTGTTCAGAGGGGGGCTGTACCATGGTGGTAGAGCCCCTGCTGGGCATGCCAAAGGTCCTCCCCAGCATGGGGCCACGTGGAGTGGCTGCCCATCAGTGCTGCAGGTGGGGTGCGTGGAGTGGGGTCTGGCGCTGTCCAAAGACCGCTCTCCTTGCCTTTTGCCGCCCTCCCCACTGGGCCCTGCCCCACTGCATCTGGGAGTCCCGCACGTCCCCTGGGGAAATTGGGGTGGCAAGTGAATCCCTTCCTGCAGGGGATGAAGCTGTGAGGCCTCCCTTGCCCCGCACCCTCCTCTTCAGCTGAGCTGCACTGCAGCATTTCTGTTGGTAGGGCATTGGGGGTAGAAAGATCATCTAGCCTGCCCTGAATTGTCCTCAGCCCCACTCTGCTGGACCGATGGGGGGACACTGCTGGCTGCTGAGTGGCTGATTGGCCACATTTCATTTTTTCCAAATGGATTTGTCACCGTGTGACACGTAAAGGGCCCCTGGGAGCACCAGGGTGGGATTGTGTGGTCCTGGCCACAAGGCGCTACCCGCTGAAGGGGGAACAACTCGGAGTCAGACTAACAAAATTACGTGGGGTCCGACCTCAGAATGGTGGCAAAGCACCAAAGTCTTCACAGAAGAAGCGAGGCTGGGTGAGGGTTCGAGGCTACGGATGCTGAGGGGAGATGGGGGACGGGTGCAGTGGGGCCAGGCAGGGGGACAGACACCCCAGGCGGGGAAAGGGAGGCTGCAGTGTTGAAGCTATTCTTGCCCCGAGGGCGGATCCACTTGGCCCCCTGGGTGTTTGTCCCGAAGGGATCACAGCCCCTCAGCACGGCCCCTCGCACCGTGAACAGGCTGCATGTGGATCCTCACCAGCAGCACGGGCACATCTGCCCCACGGAGAGGTTGCGCGAGGATTTGGGGCAGGGAAGGGCCGTCGGTCAAGGGCTCTCTGCAAGGGCCCGCAGGGGACTCACGCAGAGGGACCCACCGTGCTTGTGTCCCCGGGCGCAAGGCCTCTCGGTCCTCTTCACGCTCCTGCTGCTCAGGCTGAAGTGGGCTCTGACTGGGCATGGCATCCCGAGCCCGTCTCCCCTCTGCGCCTTAGGTAGCACCCACACAGACGCAGCTAGGGGGCCGGAGCCGGCCATGGGGGGGCCGAGGGGGAGGAGCAGGCTGTCGACACCTGGGACGACGTGTTGCAAAGAGCCCCTCCAGCCACGGTGCAGAGCTCCTCCTCCTGGCAGGAATTCTCTCCTCTGGGAGGGGTCCCTCCCGGCCAGGATGGGTCCCTCAGCTGTGCTGTTTCTCTGCTCAGAGCACGGACACTTCATGCCACTCCTGCTTGCTCAAAGCAGCAGGGCAACTCATCCTGGGCACTCTGCACATGCTCCGGGGTGCATTGAAAACCTCTGGGAGGGCACAATGACTGGCTTCCTTCTCTCCATCATGTGAGGATGTGTCCCTCAGCCTGGGGGCTCAGGAGCTGGCCTGGGAGGCTGAAGGCGAGATCAGCAGGGTGCCTTTGTGGTCCCTTCTTTGACCCGGATCGTGCGGGGGCTTTGCTGACCATCGCTTCCTGCAGATCGGAGCCTGCGAGATCAGGGCAAGCAAACCTGGATCTTGCACATCATTTCCTTGGAACAGCCGGGAACGTACTCGGGAACGCGGGGCAAGTAGGGTGGGCTCCGAACTGAGCGCATGTTCTGTCCTTTACTTGGTGGGAGAATGAGAGGAAGCACCCCTGAAACTCTTTAGATATCTGCTCTGAGTGGGACAAGGGGGTGAGGTGGTAAAGAAGGTTTCCAAGACATGCTTGTTCTTGGGGACTAGCAGCCTGGATAAAGGAGGCCATGAAATTTCTCAAGGTGTTCTGCTGGCAGGAGCAAGAAGGGGAGGGGGACGGGGGGACTCGAGGACAAACAGGAGGAGCCGTTAGTCTTGGCTCCGAGTCGTTAGGCATGACACTACTCCCCCTCCACGACTTCCCCTCACCCAGCGAGGCAAAGGGCGTTTGCCGCTGGGCTTGTGGGGAAGGCGAACGCGAAATTGCCTCAAGAGTGAGGGAGCACGTACTGTATGTGGCCGCTGGGCCCCCAGCTGCGCTCTTCGGGGGGATAGCTGTTCCAGTGCGCCAGGTAGTGCAATCGCCCCCTCCGAAACCTGGAATCAGGAATCCCCTCGACTTCAAACTCCTCTTCGCCATCCCCCAGAATGGGCAGAGGCGGGGGAACCTGAGAGCGGAAGGGGTGAGGAAGGGGGCAGGGGAAAGTTGCACCCGGTGAAAAACAGGGCGGACTTTCATAGAAGCCAGCAAAGCCAAGCGAACGGCCACTGGATTGATTTCTGATCTTGACAGAAGTAAGCAAAACCCCAAAACATTTGCAGTTCCCTTTTCGTGAGAGGCGGTTGCCAAGACAGTACAGTACGCACTTCCTCAGGATCCATCTGTAACCCATTCTGAGACATTCGATACCCGAGATACATCAGGGAAGTGGTGTGAAATTCACATTTTCCCAGCTTAGCAGGGTCAGCCAAAGTTTTAATACTCTTCCGTTGCATTAGTTCGAGTTCAATAAACAAAATCCATAGACCATTTAAATCATTCTTTCTCAGTCCTTTTTTCACCCTAATCCCACCTCACTTCGCATTAACAGCTATATTCCAAATTTCTTTATACCATTCAA
>NW_025335320.1:3520-7695 GCF_004798865.1 Varanus komodoensis
GTGTTATCTGTGGGATGTGTGGAGTGCAGGATCCGGCCACGCTGCCGTGCGGTGCAAAGTATAGACAGGTGTCGTGGAGGGCCTGCTGGGTGTGATATTTTTGGCTGTGGGGCTCTCTGTCTACTTGAGGAGTAAGAAAGGTAAGGGGGCACTGGGGTGCAGCTGAGGAACTTGGGGGCAGGCCCAGGGAAAGAGAAGCATGTCCAGCTGCAAGGACTTTGATACCTCCATCACCCTCGCCCGGATCCCATCTGCAAGTGGAGGGGCCTGCCATCCTTGCCGCCGATCGCCACTGCAGCCGTGGTGTGTTGGGCAGGACAGGCAGGAGGCGGCTGGGGCAGGCCACACTGGAGCTCTCCCCTTTCTGGGTGGCGGCCAGAAGGAGAGGGCCTAAGTGCATCATCGTTGGGGCCATTCAGGGCTGGGCTGGGTGAGGGGCTCAGGTCAATTTTTTTTGGTGTGCTTTTGTGAGTGTGTTTTATTATCTGGTTTTAAACCTGGGAGCATTCGGGTGCTGCCATTGGGGTGGAGATGGGCAGGGGAAGGTATGGCGCTGGGGGTCTAACATACCAGTATAGGAGAGGGAGGGTCCAATGTTTGATATTAATTCCCTCTTCTGCTTTTTCTCCAAACCAGCAGGTTCCTGGTAGAAATATCTTCTGTCCCTCAGGCCTGACGGTGCTGCTGTTAAAGGCCAGGTTGGTCAATAATAAAGATCCCTTAAACAGGATTTGATCTTAGATGGGGGGGCCAACCTGGAATGCATTACCAAGACCTGGGTGGGGGAAGGGGGAGATGTCTCCCTCCTGCAATTATGCCCATCCGGGTATCTCGTGCAACACCGGCCTCACACAAAGGAGAGGGGGGGGGGTCGACCTGGTTTACCAAGTTTCTATCCCCTCACAAGGCTTCCTGTTCTTTTGAGACCAGGCCAAGAGTATTTGTACCTTGTGTAGGGCGAGTGAGACAGATTAGGGACTCTGCTGGTGTACCGTGCACCCTCCGGCCCAGCAGACTGCCTACCTGAGCTGACGGAGATCATCTTGGAGCTGGTGTTGAGGATCCCCAGGATGTTTGTCCTGGAGGACTTCAACCTCCATGCCGAGGCTGTTGGCCCAGGGTGGGACAGGAATTCATGGCTTCCAGGGCAGCCATGGGACTGTCTCAAAATGCCAGTGGCCCAACCCATGAGAGATGTCACATGCTAGTCCTGGCTTCTTGATGGGGCAGGAATTGGGTGGACTGGAAATGAGAAATTTGACCTGAACCCCTTTGTCATGGTCAGACCACTTCTTCATAAGGTTTGAGCTTGGGGCTGATCTCTTCCTCCAGAAGGGTGCAGGGACTATTAAGGTGGTCCAACCTGGAGCCAGATGGATTGAGGTGGAATCGTGAAGGCTCTGGGTGATTTTCTGGTAGATAAAATTTGCACTCCTGTTGATGTCCTGCTTGATTCATGGAACAGTGAGATAACCAGGGCAATTGACACGATCGCTCCCAAGCGACAACTCCCTCCCAGCAGAGCCCACTTGGCACCGTGGTATACACCTGAGTTGCGGGCGATGGAGTAGGCTGGGATACGGTTGAGCGCAGGTGGAGGAAATCTAAGGCGAATCTGACTGAACAGACTTGCACCCTGTGAGGAGGCAGACGGGCTCACCCTTTTTCCTGGGGCCTTCCACAGCAGGGCTGAAGATAGCACAGCAAGGCTGGGAATCTGTGTGGGGAGAGCAACTTGTGAGACGACAACAGCCAGGAGACGCGAGGGAGCACACAGCTGTACGGGATTGTGGACGGAGGCAGGAGCAACTGGGCTGGGTGGAGTGGTGCAGGAGGAGGGCGTATAAAGGAGAGGCAGAGGAAGGAGACGGGGGGAGGAGGCAGAGGGCGAGCGAGTGAAAGAGATGGAAGAGAGGAAAGAAAGCCAGAACACATGTGTGGTTGGAGGAGAGCTGGCGAGGCAGTCGCTGGCAGGTGGGCCAGCACAAACGGAGAGCGGAGAGAGGGGAGCGACTGGCCGGGGTGACGCCGTTTGTTGTCATAGGGACAGGAGGGAAGGGATCCAGAGCAGGCCAGGCCGAGGTGCTGCAGGAAGCGAGCCAGTTAACGTGTAAAGAGTGCACCATCCTTGTTTTGCTCTTGCTTGAAAATTTATTTATTATTTATTTATTTAGAAGGCTCTATGCTGCCCCATTCGCCGAATCCTCAGGGCAGCTGACAATAATAAATAAATAAGGACAGTATAAACTAATATAATATGAGTCGATCTGGCCCGAAAAATTAAATAAATAATATTAACAATTAAAATAGTGTTTGAATAAAAATAAAATGTTTCCAAGACAGACTTGTTCTTAGGGACTAGGAGCTTGGATAAATGTAGACATGAAAGGCGTCAAGTGTTTGGTTCTACAAGGTTCTCTTGCTGGAAAGAGCAAGAAAGGGAGGGGGGCACGGAGACTCGAGGACAAAAAGGAGGAGGTGGGCCCTCCTCGGTCTTGCTCCCTCTTTGCTGAGACACCCCCACCCCCCAAATATGACATCTTTTGGTGCTATCTCAGCCTGGCCTCCTCTGGGTGGCCTCTGGATGATCCCGTCTGGTGGAATCATCATCTTTCCCGGGGGACTATTGATGTGAGTCTGCCCCACCTGAACCTGACCAAGCTGCTGCGTTTCACGAGTTCCTCCTTCCCATCCACCCCTCCGTCCTTCCATCCTCTTGACCCACGTGATCAGTCGCCTCCTGGACAGCTGTGTGTTTCCTTCGAAGTGGCCGCTGCCCAGGTGAGCAAGCCCTCTCGCGCCATTGGCTGAGCAGGTCTGTGAGGTCACAAAGGCCCCGCAGCCGGATCCTGCGGGATTGGATGAGCTCTTGTGATGGAGCACAGGAGCAGAGGGAACTCTCAGGATGGAGGACGGACCCTCCCCATGTGGCCGGGCCAGGGAGGCAGAGCCAGAACCGTGCTGTCCTCCACCAGAAGCAGGACGCTGGACGTGGCCCAGGCTGAGCTGGCACCTGGCACAAGATGGGGAGCTTCATGGAGCTCTGCCTGGAGGGGGAATGGTTTGCGCCAAGCCTCAGGGAGGATCTGGTCCGACCCCCTTGCACACCACACGACTTGATGTTTGGGGTGGCAACAGGGCCGGTGCTTTGCCCTGAATGGTTCAGAAGCAGTGGGGGTCCCGAACAAACAAGGTCTACACACAGCATGTTCCTGTCAGCCATGATGAAGTGACCTGCTTCTTGCTATCTTCTGGCCATCCTGAACTCTGAGTGCTGTGTGTTTCCTCCAACTGGCAAATATGAGGAGGCCTGAGAAGCGTGTCAATGAGGATCTTTCTGGATCTGTGCCAATGAGGGCACAATTGAGGAGTGGAGAGCAATCCCATTTCCTCCAGTTATTACCATGCATCCAATTAATGAGTTTGTCCTGCTCACATTGTGCTCTCACATTGCAATAAATGTGCACAGCAAGGAGGGTTCCCAGCAGAGCCCATGTGCCAGATTGTGGAGGACACGGCGCCTGGGGGCACATGGGGTGCTTGCGAGGGCGCAGCCGGTTCCAGGAGGAAATACATCTCTTGTCTGCAGTGGGAAAACTCTCAGCAAAGAGGCTCGGGGATGCTGCAGGGAAGATCCAGAGGCACCCAGGCACATGAGGTTGAGTAGCTGGGATGTGCCGGGGGAGGACATGGCGCCGCTGGCTGGAGAGGCCGTTCTGCCCTAGTTGGAGGGGCTGCTCTTCTCCCCCTTCCTGCCCATGTGAGAACGAGTCATCAGGGTGAGGTGCAATTCCCCCTTATTTATTTGGCCCATTCGTGGCAGGGGGCTGCACCCCTGGAGGTCGCGGCATTTGGAAGAGGAAGGTCTTAGCCAGGTAATTGCTAGAAACTGTGTGAGGTCGGTGTCATAGCTCGGCGCGTGGGCCTGGGACTCTGCATTATTATCCAGTCTAGTCTTGCTTGGACATGCACATGTAGGCGTGTCGTGAGCACAGCTGGCTGGAGCCAAGGGTCAGGCTGGCTGGCCCAGGAGGTCCCTTCGGAGTCACTCTGCTTCTATGTTTCCCTACTCAAATGCCCCTCACCTGCACCTGCAGTCTGTACCCTCAAGGCAAACCTGCGAAGGCTCAGTAACCCGTCTCCCATCAAGAGGAATCTGTCTTTTAATAAAAAGT
>NW_025335320.1:8953-10906 GCF_004798865.1 Varanus komodoensis
CCCATCCTCAAGAAGGGAGAAGGTGGGCCTGGGAACCGCTTTCCAGTCAGCCTGGTGTGAGTCCCTGGGGACATCCTGGGCCGGCAAGGAAACTGTCAGTCTGCAGATGCCTCGAGCTGAGAACAGCGCAGGGTGACCAGAATCCCCCACAGATCCCTCCGGAAGATGCCCTGCTGGTCTGTCAGGTTTCTTTGTTTGATTGGTGGCCTCCCAGGTGGACGGTGGGAACGGTGCAGTCATGGTCCCTCCCGACCAGCAGGGCTGCTGGCAAAGTGCCCCATGGTCTCCCGGGGGGAAAACGAGCAGAAATGGGCCAGACGAGCAAGATCCGGTCCGGCAGAGAGATCCTCAGCTGGCTGCAGCATCGGAATGGGGGTGCTCCTCAGGCACCTCCTCCGACTGGGGGAGGCAACAGCCGGGGCAGCGCAGGGGTCCGTCCTGGGCCCGGTGCTCCTTGGCATTTTCGGAACGATGTGGTCAAGGGAGGGCAGGGGTCGAGGTTGGGCAGGAGGAGGCAAGTCAGGGGCCCACGGCCAGGGCCACGGCGTGAGGTGGGGCCGAGTCCAGGTGAGTTGGAAAGCTGGGCTTCATGGCAAGTCCAGGCTGGAGTAGTTGGGAGCCAAGTGTTCCCTCCCAGTCCCAGCAGGCTCCCCAGCACTCCTGTCGAATGTCTTTATGGTGGTCTCTGAGCATGCACAAAGTGAAAGGTGGAACCCTTTCTCCGGTGCCTGTCTGGGAAGGAGGGGCACTTAGGAACCGGGCGGCCTGCACTCCTCTCCCCGAGATGCCAGTGGGGGCCCCCTCGGCTGCCCTTGAAGTCGCTTTGTCCTGGCAGGCAGAGGCAGTTTGGAGAGCTTGGAGTGCAGGTGGAGACGCATCCATTTCAGCAGCCGGCTCATTGCCAGAGCCTGAACTGTCGGTTCCGCCAATGCCATCAGCTGCTTGGTGCACCCGGGAATCCTGCTGGAACGTGTGCATGATCCTAGTCGCAGAACAGGTGGAGGCCGGGAGCCAGAAGTGCCCGTCAGGGCTGGACACGGACAGGGTGGTGGCCAAGAGAACTGATCAGAATTAAGAATCAATGAAGTAAATTGTTTCAGCGGATCAAAGAGGGGTTACCTGGAAAATTGGAATTAGATGAGCTCTGGGACAGGCACTCCTTACCTTGACTTGCTTGGCCCCATCTATGGATGCACCCAGCACGTTCCTTTCAGCTGTGAAGGGGCGGCCTGCTTCCCGTCTCGCCTGCTCTGGCCATCCTGAACTCGAAGTGCTGCGCATTTCCTATTGCTGACAAGCATGAGAGAATCCCCTCACTCTCTACATAAGACGACAGGGCAATCTGTGCATCTCTCTGCGCCACTTTAATTTTAATTCATACTGAAAGAAAGATGGCAAGCGGACTTGTCCCTTCCTGTTCTTGGGGGCCCTTCTGTGTGGCGAAAAGATGCTCATTCTGCGTATGGTCAGAGCGGTGAGGGCAGGAAGGCAGGTGAAGGCGCACGCAGCCGGAGGCAGGATCCATGGAAGGGGCTGGCAAGGTGCAGGAGCTGAGCCACGGTCCACAGGGGAACCAGCACGGCTGAGGCAGCACGGCAAGCTGGGAGAACGCAGGGGCCAAGCGCAGCCAAGGGCAGGCGGGGAGCAGGCGCTGGGCCACCCCGCAGCCTCCTGGTGGGCAGAGAGGCAGGACGTGGCTCAGACAAGATGCAGGCATTGCCACAAACAGGGAGCCCTGCGTCACTGGGGCCCGTTTCGGAGGGGACAGCTGGCTCTTCAGTCCATTTTCCGTGGCCTCCCAGACGGAGCTGATCAGGAGGCTGGGAGCTCCAGCCGGGCCCCAAGACAGATCCTGCGACCATGGCAGTGTCCTGGATCTGCCTCTGGAGCAGCCCTGATCCCGAATGGTGCTCAAATTTCCCGATGACCCCAAATGGGGTGGGGGAGCTAATT
>NW_025335320.1:11546-19754 GCF_004798865.1 Varanus komodoensis
CACCAACACTGCATGGCCAGGATCCTGACACGGCCGGGGTCACCCGCACGGTTGCATTCCCGATACCCACGTCTGGGAGGGAGTGCTGGGCAGACAAGGAGACCAGCCGGGGGAAGAGGGGAACCTCCACAACAGGTGCTGGTGGGGAGCTGTGTGGACATCCTGGCCTGGCAGAGAGGCAAGCCAGCCAGTCCCCAATCGACCCAGGCCAGGCCCTCCCCATGTGCCGGCCCCGGGGGTGTCGCGGGTGGCCACCACTCTTCTGTGAGAGGACGTTGCATGGTCAGGATCCTGACATGGCCAGGGTCACCCGCACGGTCTCATTCCCGATACCTAAGTCTGGGAGGGCGTGCTGGACGGAGAAGAAAAACATCCAGAGAAAGAGGGGAACCAACTCACCTGCGTACCTGCGCCCATGTGCATCCCCGCTCTTGGCTGTCTCGCTAGCTCAGGCAGAGTGGGAGACTCAGGACCTTCTGGACTGCACTGGATTGCACCTCCCATCATGTTGGCCATGGCGGAGAGAGAGCCCAAGTCCAACAATTCCTCCAAGATGGACCCTTGTGCTGCTTTCCTGAAGAAAATGGATCCTCTTGGGGAACCTGTCAGGGTCAAGCAGCAAACCAGAGAAGGCGCCTGAGGAGCCGCAGCCGCTCCATCCTCCGGGTGGAGGAAGCCTCTGCTCCCGAGGAGCATCCAAACAGACGAGCAGTCATCTGTTTTGGAGGGGTACAGTCCTAGCCCAAGCTGGCCCCCTCAGGCAGCTTCAGATGGGTGCCCTCCTTTGGGGAGGAAGGGGGAAGGGACCAGCACCTGCTATGGATGCAAGTGGCCCTGGGTTCATGTCTCTGACAGGGTCTCAGCCAGCCTGGCAGGAGGAGGAATGTGGGGAGGGGATGCATCCCCCCTCCGGCCATAAACACGGAGCTTGGGCTGCCCCCCTTCGCAGCCAAAACCCATCTCCTTCGTAGGGGCAAAACTGGGCTCACTCTGCCCGGAGACAGATGATGCTACACAAGGGAAAATTCTCATTGGTGCTTTTCTGCACCCCTTCCTGGGCTTTGCCCCCCGCCCCCCGCCGGCTCTGGGCAGTTCTCTGTTCCACTTCCCCAAATGCCAACTCTGGCTGCTGCGTGAGAAAGCAAAACCCGAGCGCCTGACCGCGTTCCCCCTACTGCCAGTGGAGTGGAATCTCTGGGCCCAGTGGTCCTGCCCTGTAGGGAGAACGCTGGGAATGCTGGGATGGGGGTGCCTTGTGCGGGAGACAAGTATGCATGTGTGGAGGGGGAGCGAGTGCCTCCCCTCCCCTCGCATCCGGAAAAAAGCGGGTCGGAGCAGGGGCATTTGCAAAGACCCCCACACAATGCTCCTGCACAGTTTCCGGGCACGCCCCTCACCACAGGCGGAATCTGCACATGCGCCAGAACTGGTTATGTCCCTGCAAGTGGACATCTAGCGCATCAGGGAGGAAGTCCCACGGGCCATCTTGGCTTTTCCTCCTCCAGCTCAAGTCTGGAACATGAAGATTAATTGTGGAATTGTGGACATTGAACATTTGAAGCCAGGCCAGGGAGAGCCCGTTGCCAAATGCAGGCTTCCGGCAGGTGCAGGCCTTGGCCTGGCCAGGCGGAAATGCAGGGAGTCCCCCTTGCGCCCAGGAGAAGCGGGACGTGGGAGCCAGTGGGCTCTGGGGTCTCCTGGAGTGTGCCCCCCCAGTCTGATCCCGCCCCCTGCCACGGCACCCCACCCGTCCCACGGAGGGACTAGGCTTCACGAAGCAGCGTGGCTTCCCTTTCCATCCCCTTGTGCCTGAGAGAGGGAAGACGTGGGAGCCCGTGGGCAGCAGGGGCTCCTGGGGCCAGTCTCCCAGCCTCAGCCCCCATGTGCCCCCGCTAAGGGGCAGCCCCTTCCTCACCACGGCACTGCAGCTCAGACTGGGGTTCATGGCCATCACTTGAAAACCCTGTTCAGGTGACAGGGAAGCCCTGGCACGGCCTGGAGACCAAACCACACGCCCTGCTTCCTCCCCGTTTCCTGGGAAAGCGAACGTGCTGAGCAGCAGGTCGAGGCCACGGATCAGCCACCTCAAGACCGTCCTGTGGTGGGAACCTCCGTGGCTTCCCCTGTGTGAGAACCCGGCCCCAGAGTCCGGCGCCCTTGGTGTGCGAGGGTCTGGATCCATCCCAGGAGGACCCACTGAGGAGGCAGCCTAGGGAGCAGCCCCACAGGAGGAGGAGTCGACTGAGGAGGGGGAGACACGGACCCCCCCCCACCAGCCGTAGATTCCCCAAGGACCCCACTGCCAGGTCATGGGATGCAGGGCGTCCCTCGCCTCATCTTTCTGACCAATAGTCTGACTGTGGCCTCTCCCTGCCCAAAAGGGGCTCCTGCTCCCCCCAGCCATGACCTGCATCTCAGCCAGCCTGGCAGGAGGAGGAACTCAGGGAGGGTCCTGCTTCATCCCCCTGCCCCCCCCCCCCCATAAACACGGAGCTTGCGCTGCCCCCCTTTGCAGCCAAAACCAATCTCCTTTGTAGGGGCAAAGCTGGGCTCCCTCTGCCCGGAGACTGATGACGCTGCACCAGGGAAAATTCTCATAGGCGCTTTTCTGCACCCCTTCATGTGCTTTGCCCCCGCCCTCCCCTCCTTTATAGAAGAAAGGGTTTTACTTCTGCGGCTGAAGCATCTTATCTCCTCGTCCACTCGTGGGGCAGCAGCAGCAGCCATGAGGCTGGTGCGGATTCCTCCTGCGATACTGGTGCTTCTGCTGGGGCCACCCTGGTCCCCAGAGTGAGAGGGTGACAGGAGCCCACAGGTGAGGAGGGGTCTGCTTGGAGGGAAAGGGAGGGAACCTCTTTGTCCTCCCCCACTCCAGGGGGCATGAAGTCCTGGACTGTCTGGGTGTTTCCAACCTCTGGTGACCCCCTGAACGAAGCCCCCAGGATGGCCTGTCCGTGGCAGCCCCGAATTCCAGGCTGCGGCGCCTTTCGCGGCGTCCCTGCGCCTCTCCCTCCTGTTCTTGCCTCCTCCTGCTTCCCCTCCGTTGCCCTGAGGAGGAAGCTGTGGTTCCCTGGGCGGGGAGGGGAAGGGCAAGAGGTGTTTAGGAGAGGGGAGGGCTTGAGGGAAGGGGTTCAGAGACCCTGGGAAGGGGTTCTCCAGCCAGGGCATGGGTGCTTTGCCATGTCAGAATCCCACAATCTCAATTTGAGAAGAGGGAATAAAACTCGGGTCATGGGAAAGATCAAGCATCCAGACCATCTAGGCTTTATTGTATTTACCCAAGTTTCCCGCGGTACTCGCAATAATGCACGCATTACCCGCCAGGCAGAGGCAAACTCTGCTGCAAAGCTTCATTACAAATACAGGGTCTTTATACCCTCCCAGGAACAGGGCAACTGATGACAGAATGCAGAGATTACAATAAGATTCTGAGGTCATCACATACAGAACAGATAAAGGAATATCAGTCAATCACACAGTAACAATGATATTACACTATTTCTAATTGCCTGTATTGACACTTTAGTTCAGTAGCTTGAACCCATCTCCAGATCTGCTTAGACATGTAAATTCAAGCTACTGAGAAACTATGCATGAGCTCAAGACTCTCATCTAGACTCTAGACATTCCGAATTGGCCAGGGCACATGGAGCCTCTGGGCTATCAAGATGCTTCCTTGTAAACTGAATTCCAACAATGACTATTTACAATGTATATTTGGGCTGAATGGCCTTTCTACTGTAGCCCACGGCTAAAGCTGAGAGAAAGAAGCGGGGGAAGAATGCCATTTTAAATAGTGACAGCTTGGTTTTGAGAAGGAAGACAGGATTTGATCTCACAATGCAAAAGCACAGAGGAGTAATGCTTTTCAGACAGGATACTTCCAAATTTTCCCAACAATCCCCCCTTTGTCACTAGCTTCGCTATGTGACACAAACAAGTGAGTCAGTTTGGATAAATCCTGTTCCAAGCTTCCTTTTTCCCAGAAAACAGCATCCATCTCAAAACTAAACTAGTGTGAGGAGAAAGTTATTGCATACAATGGAGACTTGTGTATTTGCTGATAGTTCAAAGGGTAGGAAAAATGGGAAACAATTGGAAAAGCAGCTGAAGAAAAAGCAAACAGAAAGTTCCGAACACATGATATGCAACCCCAATGCTAGTAGCCCTCCTGGGAAACCCCATGCTGATTTTGGCCCCCCTTAGGCTGCAAAGGACTCAGTGCCAGCCAGCTCTCATCCTCACCTGCTCCCCCGCCTCTCTCCAGTTCTGCCTCTCAATTTTGAGGCCTGGTTCCTTTGCTCGCTAGGCCTCCCCTGACCCATTGCAGCCTTAAGAATTTCATCCTCATCTGGGCTGAGGCCCTCCCGGTGATGAATATCCTGTCTTAGGCCACCATCCCTTCTGGTCAGCAAACTTGGGTTGTTTATTTATTTATTGAAAACATTTCTATGCCGCCCCATTCACAAAGACCCTCGGGGCGGCTTAGCCTGCTTTGCAAGGTGGGAGCTGTGTGAGATGAGGCAATGGCCTGATGTCCAGTTCAGTCATTTGTCTTGCCCTTTTAGGCAATTCTTTGGGATTTTGTTGTCTAGGCTTCACTCAAGTTTCTTAGCTGTAGAACTTGCATCTCACGGTTGGCCTGGTTAGGTCTTTGTTTCCTTGTGGATGATGCAATGGAGCAAGGCAGAACACAGGAATGGATTCCCATCACAGTCACTGCAGTTCCTGGAGCCAGGGCGTAGCATGGGATATGGAGGGCTTTTCCTTCCAGGGCTGTAGAGAAAAGCAGTCTTGTTTCTTTTCTGGGGTGGCAGCGTGGCTGTTTGGTTCCTGGAAAGGTGCAGCTCAAAAGAAAAAAAGTTAAGAGAAAAAATGGCTTTTACATTTCTTCACAGAAGCTGGTTGTAGGTAGTGGCAGAGAGAGCCACATGAGTTTGGAGAGAAACCTCAAGATGTACAGTCTATGTCCTTTTTGAGTCTCTTTAGCACAGTCTGCAGAAGAAAATGTTTGGGTTGCTGAAATCAATCCAGCCAATGCCAAGATGCACACAAAGGAAATCCTTTGTTGAACTGGTGTTGCACAAACCTGTTGCTTGCCCAGGTTAAAGAGAAACGCGCTTTCTGCTGGACTTTGGACAATGAGAACAGTTTTACGCAATTTCTTATTAGAGATGATACTCTCCCACATAGATACAAAATGTTCCAAGCTGCCCACATCCTAGGGCTGGCAAATGGGCTCAGTCCCCAACAAACATTAGGCTACTGGAAGGGGAATTTTCTTTTAGCACCATCGATAACAACAGTAACAATCGTTAGCACTATCATTAATATTTGGCAACATTGCAAAAAGGAAAAAAAAGGGAAACAAAACTTTTTGTTGAACTCCAAAGGGAAAAGTAGCCTCATAGATTTGAAAGAAATTCTTCCCACTGCATGCGTGTACACGCACACATACACAGCCCTAGAGTTTCATCCATTCCCTCCCAATCCTTCAGTTGTAACATAGCAATATTTGGAATTCAGAACTTACACACACACACACACACACACACACACACACACACACAAGACCCAGATCCATGTTGCATAGGAAAATGGAAGTTATTGGAGAGGGAAAACTCTCGATGGCTGACACAAATCATTGCTCACAACATTGCTTTTTGGAAAGATTCCCTTCCTTAAAAAAAATCCCCTAGCTCCTCAATGAGAGTGCTTAAGGGTCTTTGTTGTAACCCAAACCTTCCCAGGCAGAATTTTTCCTGAAGCAATACAAGCTTTGAACACTCAGAGAACCTCAAATGCCTTGCCTCAGTTACACAACTTTTATTTTTATTTTTTATTTTTTTATTTTTTTAAGATACCAAGGCTTCTTTTGAAAATTAGTGCAAGCCCACCTCCACTCTGTGGCTGGAAGCAGAGCTGCTTCCCAAAGTACTTTGAACTCCACACATGCTCAGAGGATTTGTATGTGCTGCTTCTGCAGTATTCAAAGTGGTGGTACCTTCCTGCCAGAGCATCCCCCCTTTCCTTGGCTCTGTGGAATAGCCAAGCCCACAGAGTCAAGAAATCCCATAATTTCCAGCACAAACATCCCTGAATTCAGTTGGCCAGACCAAACCCAGAGAAGAGGCTGCAGTTACTGCCTCTTTAAATAATGGGAGTGCTCTTAGCAAGGTAAAGCATTCCTCATTTTTTTTCCATTTGTCTTTCTTTACTCCAAAAGTTACACATTTCTTTCTTTTTTCTGTTCAGTAGAAAAAGTACCAAATCGCCATTTACCAAAAACTCTTAAAATTCTCTCTCACACCAGGCACCAGGCACCCCTTGAATCAAGGAATTCCTGTCAAATACACTCTCATTCTCACATGGCAGACACACAACATCCAGAAAAATAAAAATCTCTTTTCCTTTTTCAAACCTTACATACCAAACAGTTGCAAGTTCAACAGGGGGAGAAAAACCAACCAATTTCCACTATTTTTTCCAAACACCTCCTCAACACACACAAGAAAACCCTTCCTTTCTGCATCTTGGCTTCACTTTTCCTTCATTTCCACAATCCATCTGCTCACTTGCCTTTACTTTCTACTTCCAGCAATCTGCTACAACATTTCCACTCCAAACCATGAAATTACAACCACACCACAGCGCTTTCCTTGTGCACGTGTTTCCTCCTGAACAACTCCTCTTCCTCGCTTTCCATGTCTTCCTTCACAAATGTACTCCAAAGTACAACCCAAAAGCTATCCCAGAACCAGAAAATCCTCCCCAGGAACTTGCAAAGAAAGCATTTTTTTCCCATCTTTCATCTGCCCATCAGCATCCCCTCCTAGAATTTCAAATGCAATTATTTAATCTAACAAGAAAATCTTCCTACCTAGGAGGGCTGTAAGGCAGATGGAAGAGGCAGAAAAACTTGCATTAAGGACATTAAAACAGCGTTCCCGGTTTCTGACAAGGAAAGGACCTGCATAAAAATGTTTCTATATAACCCCTCTTTCATACAGGGCTTTCACACAGGATAAGCTCATTGAGGATGTCCAGAAGACTGGGTGGGACCTGGGTTTGCAAGCCACACATTTCCTTACTTCCCAGTTCTGACTCATATAGAAGGAATGGGGGAAGGAAAAAATCTCACACACACACGTCCTGATCACCACCTTTTTCCCAGCCGGACTCAGCCATGCTTGGGCTCAGGCAAAGGACCTCATGAATCTGTTTCTCAATCAAAGCCAGGTTCACACATCCTCATCTCAGGGGCAAGAACACCCATCCACTCCCTTGCTTTCAACCGTGCCCTGAAGAGGACAGATCGGTGCAGCTGCATGGGGAGCTTCTATTTCCTGAGGAACCCCCAAAACCCACCCTGGCCTTTGCTTACCTCCCAGAAAGGGGAACACTTTAAAATACAAACCGACAAGACAGAAAACACAGACAGCAACAATGAACACAAGACTTTCACAAACAGTGAACATAAAACTCTACACAAACCCCAGTGCAGACATGTACTCACACGTGTAGATCTTTCCTGTTGCACAAATACCATATTAGCTAGATTTTTTTTTTCCTCCTCCACCAGCTTGGACCAAACAACCTTGAATCCATCTCCTTAGGATGTATTTCCACCAGATGCTTTTGCAAAAGGTGTAGCCAATTCTAATCAAACGAGCCCTCTGGGGCCAATTTAGATTGGAATATCTGAGTCAGGTTTGCCCATGCTGTTTTAAATCAAAATACCAAGCGCTTGCTTCTGCGACAACCCTGCAGTTGCCGCCCATGGCCATCCACACCACCCTACATTTTGCTGCAGAGGTGTCCATGGGGTAGTAAGCCGAGATTCTGAGACCCCCATGCTTCCTGGGTGTCCACAATCAAAGCCAACATGCAATGAGGTTCAAAACCAGACCTAATTACATTGACCTGCCTGCGAAATGGAAGATATGGCCAGTATCTGTGCTCCCCCAGTGGAGAGAATTTCGGCCGAACTTACCATCTCTCCCGCCCAGGATAAAGGGCCAAAAACCCACGATCCCACCTTCGTCACCAAATTGTCAGAATTCCGGAATCTCAATTTGAAAAGAGGAAATAAAACTCGGGTTCATGGGGAAGATCAAGCGTCCAACCATCTAGGCTTCATTGTATTTCCCAGGTTCCCCGCGGGTGCGTACTCACGATACTGCATTTACCGGCAGGCAGAGGTAAACT
>NW_025335320.1:20450-22074 GCF_004798865.1 Varanus komodoensis
AGGTGACAGGGAAGCCCTGGCACGGCCTGGAGACCGAACCACACGCCCTCCTTCCTCCCCGGTTCCTGGGAAAGCGAACATGTTGAGCGGCCGGTCGAGGCCCAGGGTCAGCCCCCTCAAGACCGTCCTGTGGTGGGTCCTCCATGGCTTCCCTTGTGTGAGAACCCGGCCCCAGAGTCTGGTGGCCCTGGTGGTACAGGGGCTTGCTTCATCCCACCCCCCCCCCATAAACACGGAGCTTGCACTGCTCCCTTCGAGGCCAAAACTAATCTCCTACCTAGGGGCAGAGCCGGGCTCCCTCTGCCCGGAGACTGATGACACTGCACCAGGGAATATTCCCATTGGTACTTTCTGCACCCGCTCAGGGGCTTTGCCCCCACCCTCCCCCCCTTTATAGAAGAGTTTCACTTCTGGGGCTGAGGCAGTTTTTCCCCTCGTCCACTTGTGGGGCAGCAGCAGCCATGGGGCCCGAGTGGATCCTTCCAGGGACACTGATGCTTCTGCTGGGGCCACCCCTGGTCCCCGGAGGGGGAGGGAGGCAGGATCCCCCAGGTGAGGAGGGGGCTGCTTCAAGGGGGAGGGTGGGACCCTCTCTGTCCTCCCCCACCCCAGGGGGGAATGCAGTCCTGTGCTTTCTGGGCATCTCCAACCTCTGGTGACCCCCTGAAATTACCCCCCAGGATGGTCTGCCTGTGGCATCCCTGAATTCCAGGCTGCGGTGCCTTCTGTGGCATCCCTGCACCCCTCCCTCCTTTTCCTTGCCTCCTTCTGCTTCCCCTCCATTGCCCTGAGGAGGAATCTGTGGGATCCTGGTGGAGGGGGAGAGGGCAAGAGCTGTTTGTGGGAGGGGAGGGCTTGAGAGAAAAAAGGGGTGGGCCCCCCGGACCCCCCCTGCCATTCCATAGGTGCTCAGAGACCCCGGGAAAGTGGCCCCCATCCCCACCATTCCATCCTTGCCCAGCGACCCTGGGAAGGTGGCCCCCATCCATGGCTTGGGGTGCTTTGCCAGGGGGTGAATTGGCTGCACCATGGATCCTTTGATGGGAAGAAGAGGAGGGACGGGATGCAGGGAGGGGACACCTGCGTCTGGGGCCCCTGAAGCCCCTCTGCAGGAATGTTTGCCCCAGGCTTACGTCCTCCAAGAGGCCTTTGGCAAGAATGCTTCCAACATCCATGACGTCACGCAGAAGTTCAACTGGGACGCAAGTTACTCAGCAGTGAGGAGGGGCATCTTCACCTGCTGAACATCTGCCTGGCAGGGCATTCTAAGCATTACAGTCCAACAGATCCGGAGGGAAGTCCATTGGGACGGCTGGTGAAAGAATTTTTCACTAGTCGGCAGTGGTTACAAAGCCAGGCTGGGATTCTGGCGACCCAGGTTCCCATTCTGATCCGAGCACGGAGCTCCCTGGGTGCCTGTGAGCAGCCGTTGCCCCCCCCACACAGCCTCCCTTGCAGGGCTATTGGGGCAGACTGGGGAGGGAGAACCTGTGCCTGCTGGATGGGGGTCCCATGGCTCGTGGGGCAGGTGCTTCCCTCCGATTGGCTGTGGGTCCAGGGAGGCAGGTACGGGCACCGTCCTGCAGGGCAATTGGCCCTCTGAGGGTGCTTGTTAACGGGGCCC
>NW_025335321.1:0-30160 GCF_004798865.1 Varanus komodoensis
ATAATAATAATAATAATAATAATAATAATAATAATAATAATAATAGTATGGAATTGTAGGAAAGGAGTCAGGAAGCTAACGCTAAGAAGGAACTGAGGCTAGTGAGGGATGCTAAATGCGACAAAAAGTCTTCAGATAAGTACAAAGTAAAAGACAGAAAAGGAAGATCAGTCTACTCTATGTGGATGGCAAGGTGATGACAGATGACAAAGAAAAGGCAGGCGTGTTCAGCTTCTACTGTAGTTCAGTCTTCTCCCAAAAGAAGACTTCATACACCTTTCCTTATGAAGAGGAAGTACAAGCTGAAGGAGCACGGTCACAGCTCAGGATTGATTGACAAAAGGTCAAGAATCATCTAATAGGGCTGAATAAGTTTAAATCCCCAGAAGCAGATGAACTCTATCCTAGAGTCATAAGGGAGCTAGTGGAAGAACTCTCAGAACCACTGTCTATTATCTTTCAGAAATCATGGAGGACAAGGATTAGAGAAGGACTAATGTTGTCCCCAGCTTCAAGAAAGGAAAAAAGAACCTGGAACTACAGACCAATCAGTCTGACATCAATCCCTGGAAAACTCTGGAGTAAATTGAAAAACAGTCAGTCTGCTAAGCAACACAGTGATTACTAGAAACCAACATGGATTTCTCAAGAAAAAATCCTGCCAAATTAATCTGATTTCACACTTTAAGTTATCTCCCTGATGGACTCTGGGAATACTGGGAAGATGGAGTTTATCTTGACTTTAGCAAAGCAAAATGCCCCATGATGTCCTGATTAGCAAACTGGCTAAAAGTGGGCAAGATGGAACAACTATCTGGTAGATCCACAAATGGCTACAGAGTTGGACTCACTGCTCATCAATTTATTGCACATTATCAAATGGAGAAGGTAACAAATGGGGCACCTCAGGCTTCAGTCCTGGGCCCAGTGATCTTCAACATTTTCATTAATGACATGGATGAAGAAGTGTAAGACGCAATGATCAGATTTGCAGCTGACACAAAATTGGGATATATCTAATACCCTGGAAGACAGAAATAAGATTCAAGGCAATCTTGATAGACTGTAGTACTGGGATGAAAATAGGGTGGATAAAAATCAATGATTTTTTTAAAAAATATTTTAAATTGGATTTATTTAAACTGGATTTTTTAAATAAAATGCTTTTTGAGAAAAAATCTTCTATTTAAGATGCATTATAGTTCAAAGGTTAATCATCATGAAATAAGGATTAGTTTTTAATTCTGTAGCATAAGTCTGTATATTCACGCAATGTTTAAATTTTTGGTAAATGAATTACATTAATCTATTCACAATGTCATAATCTTACAGAAAACACTGGAAGAGCATTGGGCGATTTTTCTATCTAAAGATACTATCACAAATGCTTGGTTTTACAGTTCTCAAAACTGGATTTGTTGTCTGCAGAGATTACATACCTCTTCTTCACTGCATAAATGATATAAAATAAACATACAGTTCAGAAAAATACCTCAATCCCATTTTTGTTTTGTAATTTATGTACACAGAATCAACCCCTTACCTCTTATGTGGTAAGTTTCAAACATTCAATGAAGAGAAGAAGGTTGTTGTGAGTGGAATAGATCTGCACAAGAAGCTAAGTGTGAGAAAGGAGTGGCAAGCAGTAAAAATCAGGGTTAAGTGAAACCTTTTGAGCAAATACTTCACAAGTCTTTGGAACTTTTTGTGTATAGTCTGAGGTTTACTATATTATTCTTTCCCTGGAGGAGAAAACCTATAATGGCAGCAGGTAGTAAAAGAAAACCAGTTTGGGAATATTTTAATGAAGTTCCTCTACCTACAGGTAAGGCAAGCCTGCATGCAAATTATGTCTTATTGACTAGTGATTTAAATCAAATCCACCCTAGACGAAAACAGAATAAAATTCAGTAGGGACAAATACCAAGTCCTGCACATAGGAAAAAGAAACCAAATGCATTGATACAAGATGAGGAATACTTGGCTCAACAATACTCCAAGTGAGAATAATCTTTGATTAAATTTTAAAGGATCTTGTAGATCACAAGCTGAGTATGATTCAGCAATGTGTCATGGCTCCAACAGGGTGAATGCTCTTCTAGGCTGCATTAACAGACGTATCACTTCCAAATCCCATGAAGTACTAAGTTTCCCCTTTCCTCAGCACTGGTTATGTCCCATCAGGAGTCCTGCGTCCAGTTCCGGGCACCAGCTTAAGAAAAACGCAGACAAGCTGGAAAGGGTTCGGAGGAGGGCAACAGGGATGATCTGGGGACTGGAGACAAAGCCCTCTGAGGAGAGACGGAAAGAACTGGACATATTTTGCCTTCAGAAGAGAAGACCGAGTGGAGAGATGCTAGTGCTTTGCAAGTACTTGAAAGGGCGTGACAAGAGGACGGACAGGCTCTTCTCGACCATCCCAGAGTGCAGGACCGGGAATAACGTGCTCAAGTGACAGGAAGCCAGATTCTGGCTAGAGGTCAGGAAAATGTCCTGACTGTTGGAGCAGTACTGCAGTGGAACCCATGCCCAAGGGAGATTGTGGGCTCTCCCACACTGGAGGCATTCAAGATACAACTGGACAGCCATCTGAAAGTTTAACTGGGACACCTGTACTGAGCGGGAGGTTGGACCCAATGGCCCTCTGGCCCCTTCCAGCTCTGCTATTGTATGATTCTATGAAACCTGACTGCCACTGCAGAATCAAGACCACCCTTTATTTTTCCGTAGCAACTACTGCAAGACGTTGTTTAAATACTACATGCTGGCAAGGCAAAGATATTCCAGTACTAAGTACGGGAAGGGGAGATCTGGACCACAAGAGCTCTAGTATCAGATCCAAATTGTCACTTGTGATTGTAATGAACAAAAAGTTTCACAAAGCAGCTCCAAGAAGCCCTAAACCTATTTCAGCGTTCATTTAGCAGCTTCAGCTGGGTGCAATTAAAACTTCAGTATTAAAATGTTAGACAATAAAGTAATGAGGCACTTAAAAAATAATCTGTGCTCCACTGGGCCATGCTCAGCACAGATTTCATCAGATAATTTGTAAGACAAAAACATATTCCTGCAAAGTCACAGGCATTGTCCTAAGTTAACTGACTGCTAGAAGTATTAACGCTTATTCTAAAAACAAAACACTGCTGTACTACCATCAAAAGCAGCTGGTTCTTGGTATGAATTCTTCTGTGATCTCAGAAACAAGAATATCACTGCATTAGAATTCTGCTGCAACCCAACACACTTGGAAGTCAGCTTTGCTAAAATCAAAATATCAGGTACACATACACTCACACCTTTTAAAACCCTTGATTTTACCTCCACATTAGCTGCCTCATTCACAGTGTCTGCAAAGTTTAGTTCCTTTAAGATTTAATATCCCCTCTCTTCCTTAGCATCTAGCCCAACACATGCTAAAAAGAATGCTACTGCTATCCTACATTCTCTATTTTGGATATATGGAAGGTGAGCAATCTGAAAGAAAACTTCCCAAGTACCCGATTTTGGAGGAAAGGTGGCTCTGCTTTAAAACTCACAACTATCTGTAGTGACCCTTTCACACGAGTTTGCCACAAGATGTTCAGCTTGCCAGCTCTGTCTCCAGTTTACCAGTACCAGGACAAAGCTGCATGCACCCTGTAGCAGGGATGGAGACACACCAGCACACTCACTGCACACGTTCTAGGCCACAGCCCCTCCCTCCCAAAGCCCCCAAGCCCGCTGCCGGTGGAAGGCAAATTGCTGGTGGACAGATTGCTCTGTGCCTCCCCCAGCAGCTCATGCCACTTCCATGAAGGACATGGAGAAAGGGATGTCTCTCCGCAACACTTTTTCAAAGGAAAAGGGGTTATTTATTATTTTATTTATTTTTCCTATTTATATCCTGCCTCTTTCCTACAAAGGGCCCAAGGCAGCTTACATCATTCTCCTCCTCCATCTTATCCCCACAACAACAACCCTGAGAGGTAGGCTGGGCTGAGAGTCTGTGACTGGCCCAAAGTCACCCAGTCGGCTCCATGGCTGAGCGGGGACTCGAACCCTGATTGTCTGAGTCCCCGTCCCATGCTCTTAACCACTACGCCACACTGGCTCTCCTGGTTAGGGTTAGGGTTAGAAGGGGGCTGGAGATGAGTAGAGGCTTGCCTTTTGGGATGACAAAAATGCTACTTTTGTGGCAGTGGGAGGAGCTGGGCAGGAGCGTATCAGTCAGTAAGGAGTCAGAGACGGCTTTCCTTTGGGTGCTTGGGGCAGGGGAGGGATGGCACAGTTACTAAGAGCTAACAATCGGCAAATGCAAATGCAAATGTGGACCTACAAGTTTTTATAAAAGCGCAATGCTGATGCTGGAAGACAAAGGTACACATGTGTTCATATGCATGGATGCAAGGGAGAGACACTGAAGGCAGTGGAACTGACAGGTAAGGGAATGAATAAAGGTGGGCAGGCAGACGGATGGAACCACTGCTGGCATGTGAACCACCCCACAATACAGATCGCATAAGGATGTGGGGCTGGCAGGAGCTCCCCACCCCCGCTCTTGCTCTGCAGTCACAAGCATTTGCAGTGATAAAGCCGAACACAACCAAGCCAATGAGCAAAATTCTGGTATTTTTGCTAGAGGTACACAGGGTACATTTTAAAGCACCATTTTTGTGTAAAACAGCCCTGAACCATTCTCATGATCTCAATTAAAATGGCTAAAACATGACTCGGGCAAGAAAAAACGTTGTAAGACTACGCAAGCTTAAAACCTGAACTCTTAAAATCAGAACGTTAGTTTCTAAGTGCTCTAAACACATGGCTAGAACAAGTATAACATAATATATAAGAACATGCACATTGTTAAACATTAAAAGAAAAACACAATGAGAACCTCAAATTTTTAAAACGGAAATGAATTTTAATACAGAAGATGGGGCTAACATTTTACAACAATCACAGGTAACAAAGTACTTATATTTAGGGAAGTCAAAGAATGTTACAATTTAAGAAGGTGAAATGTTACAAGCTTGCACACCAAAACTCAAAAAATGAAAATTAAATTAAAAATGAAATGGTTACCAAGATAATGCAGGTCAGGGGATCAAAGGTGAAGGGTCACACATTATTAAAAAGAAATCCAAAATGGCGGCTGCATCAAGATCTCTGCAAAACAAAGGAGCTACAGTAAGTAAAAACTAAGTATCTTGCATGATTCACAGTTATTGCAAATGAATCTAACACAATTAGTTATGAAACATCAGTATTTTAACATTCAAGTTCATTCTGCTACTTAGGAGAAAAAAGTTGTGCAGACAAGTTAACTCTCCTTACCAAAATTATTTTATACCTGCCTTTTAAGGCAAAACACGTGCTTGACTTTAAACAAAGCTATGTTCTAGTTATTCTAACAAATAAAAATGATTAAAACAATGTTTAAAATATACTGTCAACTGTGCTCTTTAAAAAAAGAGGAGTCCAGTTAACTCATAAAACTGACATCAACAGGACTCCTGATCAAGTTGCTCTTGATTCAGGAAACGTGCCAACACACACATGATTAATTTGTTTCAAGTGCCAGTTTAATTCAATAATAAAAAGGCCAATAATAAAAACGTGGTTACTAATAACAACATGTAAGTGATTGAAATTCTGCTATACAAAGAGAAGAATATTTCATATATAGTTTCCTACACATCTTATAGGAATACCAAGTCATCTTGAAATTAGAAGAAATTACCATCACACTTCCCATTTTGCTGTATTTTATTTCCCACAAAATCGAAGTTGTAATGAGCTTCATTTATTATACTGGGGTAGATAACAGAGTTCAGCCTAATGCAACAGGGCAGTAAATACTAGGTAAATGCTGACCCTCAATGCAAAAGAAAATGCCTCTTATAATAATGCAAATTATATTTCAAAATGTAGAAAATCTATACTGCCTGAGAAGGCAACACACATATGTCTTCCCAAGCAACAGTGCCCTCCAACTCCCTTTATCACCACTACTGACCAATTTTGCTATTTTATAATTATTTATTAATACTAAATCTGTGCATCACTTTGCACAGTAAAAACCAGCATCAAAGCTATTTATATATATAGTTACAGATATCCATAGTTTCTATAAAAAACAAATAAATAAACCATAGTTAGCATAATCATAAAAATAAACACTATCACAGCAAACAGAGAATGATCGTCCAGAATGCAAATTATCTCTTACAAAGGCACACAACCTAAAACAAACAAAAGAACACACAGAACAATTGGGGCATAACTCACGTCCAAATGCTTCAAAAAGGACATATTTGCCTGGTGCCAGTGCTGCCATCTTTATGGCACCAGGCAAGCTCCCTTAGGGAGACAATTGCAAAAACAAGGGTCTGTCCCAGAAAAACTGTCTCGTATCCCCGAACTTGTCTCAGAGAGGGCACACAGAGAGGGTGTCTGAAGTTGACCTCAGGGGCCAGACAGGTTCCTGGAGGAGAGGTGGGCCTTTGAAGTACTGGGGTCCTGGGCAGTGCAGCTTTGTGGGCTGAAATCAGCACTGTGAACCGGGCCCAGGACAAACTGCAGATGATCCCAGGTTGGACTTGTCTCTGCACATTGCCTAGTCCTGGTCAACTACCTGGCCACCAGCTTTTATACTCGTTGCAGTTTACAAACTGTGCTCAAAGTCAACCCAACATACAATGCGTGGTGCAGCGGTCTAACCCAGTGGTTCCCAATCTTCTGAGACATGGGGGCTGCATAAGAGTGCCCAATACCTAAAGAGGGCCACATCTTAATCAAAATGTAACAAAATTATTAACCTGCTGATTTAGATCAAATGTAAACATCCAGAGAACAATGAAGAAATGTTAACTTGAATGCAATCCACTTACGAACGATATTTTACTGTGGAAACCTTTTAACTAGCTACACATGTTTACCTAGTCAGTGTGATTTTTGTGACTGGCTGCTGTTGGCCAAGACATTCATGCCCAAGTCAAGGTTTGTGCCAGACACCCTTAAAATGTCGTGTAAATGCTCATCTGTAAGTCTTGATCGTACAGTTGGATTTCACAATTTTCATCTTGGGAAAAGTTTGTTCACAGATGTATGTGATGCCGAAGACTGTGAACATGCCTGCAGCAAATCTCTTTAGGTTGATAAATATATCAGGTTGTCCAAAACAGAAATCTTACAGACTACGTTCTTTGTAAATGTCTGAGATGATCATAATTAGTTCCATCTGAAAAAAGTTTTGGTGCTACTTCAAATGAATTCTGAAACATTCTTATTTCCTTTCCATGTTCTGGAATTGCACCTGCAATAAGTTCAGTGCTTAGATGTGCCTTCCAACAGTGAACTGTAAATTCCCATCCTTCTCAAATTTTAGTTCATTGCAGCATGAGTAGTTTATAAAGTTACTTTCACTAACTTGCCTCCCAAAAATGTTTAGTTTTGCTTCAAAAGCTTTCAGTTCAGAATACATGTCACACAGAGGCTTTCCTTTCCCCTGAAACCATCGATTCAACATGCTGAGATGCTCTGTGATATCAGTCAAGAAAGCCAAATCAAAAATCCATCCAGGGTCAGAAAGCACTTCTTGGCCCTTTCCTTTCTCCTTGAGAAAGACATCAACTTCATGAGGAAGACTGAAAAAATATTTGAGGCCTTTGCTGCTCCTAAGCCACCAGACTTCTGCATAGTATAAGACATCTCCATATCTTTTAGTATGCATGGAAGCTGGCCAAAACCCAATGGGTAGATCTCTTCATCTACCTCTAAGAGAAAATGTTGACACTGACAGTCAACACGTACAATTACACCAGTAAGGCACTGCCTGATGTAATCAACGCTAAATGCAGCACTGCACATCACACTTTCTCACTGAAGAATCTTGCTGTCATGAGCTAGGTATTCCCACCCCAGCAAGACATACTCTCCAGCACTTCTTGTAAGCATCTTTATTCTACAAAGAAGTCTCTGACCATACACAAAGTGAGCTGTTGAACCCTCTCTGCCCCCCTTTACCTAAAGCTTTGCTTATGAACCCTTCTGGGCCTGTCTCAGGAAGGAGGGGCGCTGTGGAACCGGGCACACCTGCTTTCTGCATTCCGAGCCTCCAACTGGGCCAGCCTGCAGCTGCGATGACAGGCCCTTGGGTCTACTTCCTCAGGATGCTGCAGCTCTCCACCCGAGAGACTACCACCACCAAATCCCCTCTCTCCGGATGCTGTTCATCATCTGTATTCCCACAGAAGAGTGAACTGGGCCCCATGGCTGCCCTTGAACTAATCTCATCTTGAGCAGGTACAAACAGGTACTGAGAAACTGGGGCTGCAGGTGGAGGCCTGTCCATTACAACAACAATTCCGTCATCAGAGTTCAAGCTTTCGGTCCTGCCTAGGTCAGCCAACTCGCCATCATCCTCAGACTCAGAGTTAAAAATCCCACCAAAATGGTCAGCTACTCATGCATGCTTGGGAATCTCGCCAGGACATATGCACATGACACTTACTACACAAGGCTTGCAGACAGATGATGCACTTCAGTTCCATGGGACTTGTACCATTTAATTTCAATATCTCTTCACTGATTCTTGCAACTATATCAGTTTTACTTCCCACCATATTTCTTGAACCTTCAAGTTGTGATGCTTTTCAATTTATCCCAACTCTGACCCAGATTTTCTACTGACTTAGTGTGAATGTTTTCTGCTGTGCATTTCAAACTCTGCAGTTCACACAACTCTTCTGTAATTCTGAAGGTGGAATCTATCTCTCTGATAAAAATTAGTAGTTGAGCAGTATCTATGTCATTAATCTCATCTCTTGCCAAAAAGAAAAGAAAAAAGAATCAAAACTTTTTGCCTTGATGATCAGTGACATAGGCAGCTATTCCCCTAGTTCTTCAACATGCCTGGTGATTGTAGATACAAATAAACTGACTCAACTAACAGAAGAAACTTTATCAAGACACATCCTCCATTACTTTAACCATGCACTTCTTAAATTCACCATCAGTGAATGGTCTACCACTCTCAGCAATGCATTTAGCAACAGGATAGCTGGCCCTCACAGCTGACAGGTTCTTCTCAACATGCTTTTTAAAGCAATTTTGCTGCAAAAACATTTTAAAGAGAATTTCTTGTTCACTTCCACCTCTCCTTGATACATTGAGTAGCTTTTGTGACAGGGTTCAAAGTGCCTTTTAACATTGTACTCCTTTAATACTGAAACAGTTTCAAGACATATCATGCAAACTGCTTTATCCTTGTTTAAAACAGCACTCAGCAGTCCATTTGCCATTAAAGACACAGTGCTCATCTGCAATTTTT
Organism: Varanus komodoensis; assembly: GCF_004798865.1. Taxonomy (NCBI): domain Eukaryota; kingdom Metazoa; phylum Chordata; class Lepidosauria; order Squamata; family Varanidae; genus Varanus; species Varanus komodoensis. The sequence continues at coordinate 9,311 of NW_025335321.1, forward strand.
CATTTCTTTGAAACAGCATTTTTTTGCAGACATCTTCTTACAGAATTTTTAGCACAGTAACAGTTGCAGAGTTTCAATATTATCCTTGAAGAAATAAAAATATGAGAAGTATAGTTTTAGGAGTCTAATGCTTTTCCCATCAAATCCACCCCGCTCTGGCTGCTGTTAGTTGGTGATTTTCATTTTGACCATGGCAAAAAAGAGACGAAACCTCTCACTCAACAGTTCTCAGGAATATGTACAGGCTAGCAAGCATGTTTTAAAAAAGCACTATGACTCTGACCTACCAGATGCCAGAGTTGCAATCCTAAGTACACTGAATACTATGAGGTTATTTCTTAATAAAGATACTGCCTTGAGGTTTAATTCTGCACATGCCAATACTTTAAAAATTGGGGGCCCTCCAAAAAAGGGCAGGTACACAGAAAGAGTTAAAGAGCAGCCTCCAACCGAGAGCAAATTCCTCACTTATGCCACTGAGTTGGCTTCAAATTATATGCAAGATCCACATACGCATCACTGCCTACCAGACAAGCCTCAGTCATGAGAAGCAAAATGGCAGCCAGAGGGAAGGGAACTTGGCAGGAGGAAGATGTGGGAAGGGGCTCCCATAAGCGTCCCTGCTAAGCGAGTCCTCCTTCCCCCGAAACCCAAGAGGCCATTCACCAGCTCCTTAAATGCATGAGATGCATGAGAAGACTCCTTTCTGGAGTAGGTGGGGGAGGAGAGGCAAAAGCAAGCAAGGCAAAAAGTCAGAGCAAACAGCTCTTGTTGAGGAAGGAAGGAAGGCTCTTGCCTCTTGGCAGAGCAACAGAGGCACAGGCTGGGAGAGAGTGCTGCGTGGCCAGGGAACCAGCGAAGGCAAGGCAGGGGCTGGGCAGAGGAGCAGGAGCAGTGGAGAGGAAGGGGGCGGGGCCACAGGGGCCAGGAGGAAGCAGGGGGCGGGGCCACCGGCCTGAGGGACTGACAAGCCTTTCGGGCTCTGGCCTCTTGGCGTCGCCCCTTGGCTGCGGCCCTTCGCTGTGGTCCAGGCTGCCCGGGGACTCCCTTCCCTGGGAGGCTGAGGGGTTTTTTTTAATTGCTTTGCTTGTCTTTGCTTGTTTTTGTTTTGTTTTGTGCTGTTCTGTGCTTTGCTTTCCTTTGTTTTTCCTCCAATTTAAATTTTATTTTATCCTTGCGTGTGTGTGGGTTTTTGTCTGGGAGAACTGGGCGAGTGAGGGGAACTGCAGGACAGACAAGGCGGGGGACCAAGGTAGGGTCTCGGAAGAGTTCCCAATGGCAGGCCAGGAGATGGCGGAAGTCACGGGTGTTGCTGTCCACTGCGACAGCTGCAACATGTTCGCCCAGGAGAGGCAGGGATGCGCTTGCCCTCGGTGCAAGCTGGTGGTCCTGCCAGAGGAGGAGTTGAGGTGCCTGAGGGTCGAGAAAGCTCTCCAGCCCCCCCCCCGGAGCAGCCCCCCTCTGGACAGAGGGTCGAGGGAGGGGCCACGGGAGGAGCAGCCGTGGAGACTTGGAGGCATGTCACCCACAGAAGGGGGAGGCCAGCACGGCCTCCTCCTCCTCCTGGCACCAACCTGGAGCTGGGAAACAGGTTCTCTCCACTTGGGGAGGCTGGGGCTGATGAGGCCTCGGGGGACCAGCAGAACCCCCAGCCTGGGACGTCAGGCGGCAAGGGGGCCGCTGCAGGAGAGGTGAGGGCCAGGGCACGGCCGCCCACCACCACTGGGAAGACACGGCGGCGGGTGATTGTTGTTGGGGACTTCCTGCTGAGGGGCACTGAGCCGGTGGTGTGCTGCCCCAACCTGGAGATAAGGGAGGTTTGCTGCCTGCCGGGCGCACCCATCCGGCATGTGAAGGACAGAGTGGAGCATCTTGTTCGCTCCAGGGGTCAACCAGCCGCTCCTGGTGATCCATGTGGGCACAAACGACGTGGCCAGGCAGGACATTGGCGGGATCACCAGGGACTTCAAGGCCTTGGGGAAGAAACTCGGGGAGCTAAAGGCCCAAGTGGCCTTCTCATCGATCTTACCAGTCTGGGGATTTGGGTCAGGCAGGGACAGGAGGGTCTCCGAGGTGAACGACTGGCTTAAGGTGTGGTGCCAGAAGGAACGCTTTGGGTTCCTCGACCATGGCACTCGTTTTCTTGCCAATGGACTTCTGGCAAGGGATGGGTTACACCTCATGAGGATGGGGAAAAGGTCCTTTGGAGATGCTCTAGCGAGCTTCGTCCAGAAGACTTTAAACTGGACAAGTGTGGGGAGAGGATGAGGGCTCTGGGAGCAGGGTTTTAGAGGTACTGCAGGGACTGACAGGACTCCTACAGAGAGGGGCCAGGTATCAGGGAGGATGGGAGGAAGGAGGAGGCTGGGAACTCCTTCCCACCACTTCCTTTCCTTGAGGTGCATGTACACCAACGCTAGGAGCATGGGTAATAAGCAGGAAGAGCTTGAAGCTCTCCTGGGAATAGGAGGGTATGACCTGGAGGGAATCACAGAAACTTGCTCAGATGAAAGGCAAGTCTGGAATGTGAACATAAGAGGGGTATCACCTTTTTAGAAAGGACAGGAAGGGAAAGAGGGGAGGGGGCGTGGCTTTATACGTCAGGGAAGGGATAGGATGCAGTGAGATACAATGCAGCACAGATGGCGATTCGGTAGAGGCAGTCTGGGTGAAACTTAGGGGTTTTGACAGGGAGAAAGACCTGACAGTGGGGGTATGTTATCGCCCTCCAGGTCAACTTGAGACCCTGGATGATGGCCTGACAGACCAGATTCTCAGGATATCTCGGGGGAGACACAGTAATTATGGGAGATTTCAATCTCCCAGATATTAGTTGGAAGACTCACTCGGCGGTGACAGCCAGGTCACATCGCTTCCTAGAAGCTATTGAGGGAGCGTTTTTCATTCAGAGGGTCCAAGAGGCGACGAGGGGGGGAAATATCCTTGACTTGGTCTTGACCAATAGAGAGGAGCTGATAGATGAAGTACAGATTAGGGGAGCTCTGGATGCGAGCTATAACTCCATCCTTTGCTTTGAGATCAGGGGACTGGGGACGTGCAGCAGGTCGAGCACTAGAACCTGGGACTTCAAGAGGGCCAACTTTGGCCAACTGAAGGCCAGACTTGGGAAAGTCTCCTGGGATACGTTACTGGAAGATAAGTGAGTTGAGGAGGGGTGGATAGCACTCAAAAGGGAGGTTTTGGAGGCGCAAGCCTTGACGATACCTCTAGTTAGTAAGGTGGGGAGGTGGAGGAGAGCGCCACCATGGATGCAAAAGGAGGTGGTTAGAGGGATTAGATGAAAGAGGAACCTCCGCAGGAAATGGGTACTGGGGCAAAGAAACTAAAGGGTATGCCGGAAGTAGGAGACCCGATGCAGAAGGATTCTTCGCAAGGCTAAGGCTGATTACGAGCTGAGACTTGCCAAGAATATCGAGAGCAACAAAAAGGGCTTCTTTCAGCATGTAAATATGAAGAGGAAGGGGAGACAAGTGGTGGGACCACTAAATAAGGAGGAAGGAGATCTAGTGATTGATATGAGGGAACAGGCACAGATGCTAAATGATTACTTTGCCTCTGTCTTCTCCCCAAAGAAGGACGGGGGAGATCCGCATAGGAGATTAGATGAGGCTGGGGACTTAGGGGCACAGATTAGAGTCACCCCCCCCCCAAAGTCGAGGGGCTCCTCAGGGCATTGGACATTACAAAGGCGCCAGGCCCTGATAGGTTACACCCGAGAGTACTTAGAGAGTTGGCAGGAATTCTCTCATGCCCGCTGGCCTCCATTTTTGAGGCCTCGTGGAAAACGGATCAAGTTCCAGAGGACTGGAGGGTGGCATCAGTGGGCCCAATTTTCAAAAAGGGTAGTAGAAGGGACATGGGGAATTACAGAACAGTTAGCCTTACGTCCATTGTAGGAAAAACAATGGAACATTTTCCTACATTTTCCTACAATGTTCCTACAACAATGTTGTAGGAAAAACAATCACTAGATCTCTAATAGAGAGAGATCTAGTGATACTAGACAGGGAAGGGAGGCTGGCAGCCACACAACATGGCTTCCGCAAAAACAGGTCCTGCCAGACAAACTTTGTGGAATTCTATGACAAGGTTTTGAGATGGCTAGATGGAGGGGATGCAGTGGATGTGGTATACCTGGATTTCAGCAAGGCCTTTGACAAAGTGCCCCATGATATCCTGGTGGAGAAACTGAGGAGTTCTGGGATACACCAAAGCACTGTCCGGTGGATTAGGGCATGGTTGACTGACCGAAAGCAGAGGGTAACCATTAGTGGAGAATCATCGGGATGGCAGACAGTGACAAGCGGGGTCCCCCAGGGCTCTGTCCTGGGGCCGATCCTGTTTAATCTTTTCATTATTGACATGGTGAACAGTCTGCTGATCAAATTCGCAGATGACACTAAAACTGGAGCAGTGGCCACAACTGAGGAGCAGGTACTCCAGATCCAAAAGGATCTGGACAGACTATGGAAATGGGCAGGAGACAACAGGATGGCGTTCCATGTGGATAAGTGCAAGGTCTTGCACTTGGGGGATAGGAATGGGTGTCATGAGTACAGGTTAGGGGACAAGTGGCTGGAGAGCAGCACTTGTGAAAGGGACCTTGGGGTGCCAGTTGACAGCTGGCTGAACATGAGCCAGCCGTGTGATGCAGTGGTCAAGAGGGCGAACGCCACCCTGGGTTGCATAGCCAGAAGCGTGGCTTCTAGGTTTCTACATCCACTGCCACACTGCCTGAGGTGAAAAGGATACACAGTCGCATGTCCTTGGTGTACTGGTGGCAAGGGAACCCAAAATTCCAAATGACCCCACACAACAGTTTTGTGTAAATGTTAAACAGCATGGGGATAGAACCAACCGTAAAGATCCACAACTGAATGGTACACACTTCCAAACAGTATCTCCCAATACTACATTTTGGAGTACTCCCAGCTCTCAAACTCAGTTAGAAGCACAGAAGCAGAGCGAGTCAGAAGGGGCCTCTTGGGCCACCAAGTCTGACCCTTAGCTCCAGCCGGCTCCACTCATAACATGCTTACCATCACATAAGTTCAGCATGGCCAAGCTCTCACTCTCCTCCTGAGCCAAATATCGTATTTTGTGCTTCAGGCAAGTACTTTCATATGAACCCCCTTCTGTGCTGCCCATGTAGCACAGCCTGGTTTCCCAACTCCTATCACCTAATTGTCAGCAACTCTAGAATCCTGAGAGCCCATGTGATGTAGCAGTTAAGAGTGGGAGAGGTCTGAGACTCAGGCAATCTAGGTACTAGTCCCTGCTCAGCTCAGTCATGGAAACAACTGGGTGACTCTGGGCCAGTCACAGACTCTTAGCCAAAGCTACCTCACAGGATTATTGTTGTGCGAATAAGACTGAGAGCGGGAGGAGGAGAATTTTGTAAGTCCCTCTGAATTCTTTAGGAAAGAAAAAAGGCAAAACATAAATCATATCAAATCAAAAAAGCTACAGATTCATTTCTTATGATGAGGGCAGGAAGAAGAGCAACCCACCTGACCAGCTACATCAGGTATCAAAATGATTTGATGGAGATCAACAAAAATCACTTCACAAGGCTTTTGAAATTCCTATGTCAAAAATATCAAAGATATTTGACCAGCTTTCTAGACCAAGACTCAATTTGCATGCAGTATTACTGTGCCAATTCACCCGATTCAAGTTTGTCCAGACTAGTTTTACTTGCAAAGCAATACTTGTGCAAACTGTTGTTTGGCACTAACTTTAGCTAATGCAATCACTAGCTAACAGGAAGGACTTAAGCTTAGTTTGTTGAGACACCAAAAGTAGGAGGAGGACACCCCTGCAAGTTAGGAGGCATGATAGTCTGCAAGTTCCTAGACCAGGGCTCCTCAAACTTTTTAAATAGGGGGCCAGTTGCAAGGTGCCAGAGATGGGCGTGGGACACCACGGTGGTGCAGGCAGGGGGCGTGGGCTGGGCGGCGGGGCACGCGTGTGCAGAGATCATTTTCTCCCAACAAGTCTAAAACAATCTCCTTGCAAGTAAGCCGGCACCTCGCCACGCGCACACGCATTGGTGAACTATGGTGGGCCGGATCAATGGGCATGGCAGAATGAATCCAGCCCACCATGCCCATTTAGCCAGCCAGCCCCAGAGGTTTTGCACTCGCCATGCACGCATGGGGGCACACAGCTTGCTCACAAGGAGGCCATTTTGGACTCATTTGGAGAAAACTATCTCCTTGTGAGCAAGCTGGCACCTCACCATGTCCCCCACCCCCGGGCACCTGTTAACTGGCCCCATGTTGAAAAAGTTTGAGGACCCTTGCTCTAGACAATGAGGCAGCAGATAAACTAAAAGCAAAGGTGTGTTTTTAATACATCTGACAGTAATAAATGTTTTGCAGCTCCTAATTTTCATTATCGTTTTCACATGCTCACCATCCCGTAGTTAACATTGAAAATTACATGGATAATGAAATGGGTCAAATGTATTCTGGAGGAAAAGGTGTCCAGAAGCAGTAGTAGACACTTACAAACTATAGCAGAGTCTACCCAATCCACTCCTTAAGTTTTATTAAAATCATCTGCTGTTTTCCGAACTGGAAAAATGTTAGTTCCTCAGGGCTGCATGTCTATAAAAATATAAGAGGGGGCACCCTAAAAGCTGCCTCCCATCTTTGCAAAGCCCCCAGAAGAGGAACTTACACTTCCACCACTTCATTTCTACTTATATCCTCATCTCATATTGCATCCTTCATATGTATTCACCATTGGGAGGCATGCAAGCCATTTTAAATGTTACAGAAAGAATCAATATCCCATCACAATGTCAGTATGAGGCACAGAAGCCTTCAAAGGCACTGTTATTTGCATTGTTTTAGTCTTTGTGGTTGGAGGGGGGCATGCACTAAGAAACAGGTGAAGATGGATTCATATAAGCAAGGGTAAATAAGTATCAGCTGCAGGTGGGGGAATTAAATACTTCATAAGTAGCAGCTTGGAAAGATTTCCCCAGCACCAAGTCAAACTATGAATTCTGTAACAAAACATTAAGAACTGTTTTGAAAGCCCTCACTGAATCCCACATATCATAACCCAGTACCCATTCTACACCACAACTCAACATTTTTCTAAATAAAATCAACTGCCTGGATCAGGGATGGGCCAAAAGTAAGTCTTTCTATGCCTTGGACTTAATTCTCCAGCATTTCTGACCACAGGCCATGCTATAAGGGAGCAACAGAGTTGGAAGTCCAGAACCTTAGGAGTTTCACCTTCTCCCACCCCAGATCTAGGTCAGGGTAAGCAACTTGTATGCCCCAAGGCAGTGTATGGTATTGAACAAGCTGGAAGATGCACCAGCAAGTAGCCTTGCACACCAAAACACACCCCCCCCCCCCCCCCCACCACACACTAATTTGATTCACTTGAGCTGGAGGCTCGAGTTCCACCCCCATCTCAGCATTCCTGTTTATGATCACTGGAAGGAGGGAGAAATTTCACCCTCACTCTTCCCAGCAATTCTGCTGGGGGAGGGGGGAGGGGGAAGTGTGTAGGAATGATACCCATCCTCATCTTTCAGGTCTGCTGAGCTGGAGGGGATGTAATAGGGACTTGGGGATCATGCAGGCAATTTCTCTGCAGAACTGGGACCACAGCATCTTGCTAAGCCTGCTAATGTGGAAGACCCCTTATGCTGGGAAACTGGGCATGTGCATTCATTTTCAAGGAGAACTGAGGGGTGTGGTCCTTGCAAGAAACAAAGTGCACTGCAATGTCTCCATTCACATACTGGTGATGATGCAGCAACAATCTGTATCCTTCACTAAACTGGGAGGGAGGAAATACATACATGTGCCCATGCCTGTTTATCATTTTAAATTGTGTAGAAACAATGCGACAGGGACAGACATAAGGACCACGAGTGGGTTGACAACCCTAGTCTAGATGCATTTCAATTGGCTTCAAGTCTGATTATAAGACAAACTGTCATCCTACTGGACAATCTACAGTGAGCGCTGGACAGCAGGAGTGTATCTTGCTGTTCTACTTGGACCACTCAACAGCTTCTGATACCCAACAAGCATTGTATCCCTTTGTACGGCCTGACTGGGATGGGATGTGGACGCACCATTTTGTGCTGCTTCCAGTTCTTCCTGAAGTGCTGTGAAACTTAATGTTGACATCTTTGTCATTCTCTTACACTGGCCCACACTGTTATAGTCACATGATCCACAGGGTGAGGCAACTTTGGACCTGGAGCATGTTATAGCCCATATGTAGATGGCATCCGACGGCCTCTCCACCCATCTTAGTGTCATCTACAGATTTCATTACCTTTCCTCGTACTTCCCAGTAAAAACACTGAAGAGTACTGGCCGCAGCGGTGAACCCTGTGGCACCCCACTTCTTTGCCTGCCCCCTCCCCCCACTTTGAGAATGTCCCACTGATGAGCATTCTGTGTGTCTGACTCTGCAGCACAATCTAGTCTGCTTTTTGCTAGGCTGGTAAGTAGAATGCTGTGGGGCACTTTGTCAAAGGCTTTGCTAAAGACTACATCGGAGTCCCCCAGTCCCTGGGTCACGGACCAGCACCAGTCTATGGCCTGTCAGGAACTGGGCTGCACAGCAGGAGGTGAGTAGCAAGTGAGCAAGCCAAGCTTCACCTGCAGCACTAGCATCATCACTGGGGAGTGGCTGCAAATGATCATCGGGGCCCTCCTGGGTCTTGGGCCTCGAGAGAGAGCGGAGGGAGAGGCGGCAGAGCCAGGCAGCAAGTGGCATGGAGGAGCCAGGGGGGGCGTGTGCAAGCAGTGAGGGAACCAGGATAGGTTCCGACTGATTCTGCAGTATAGTGAGCTGTGTAATTATTTCATTATATATTACAATGAACTAATAATGAAAATAAAGTGCACAATAAATGCAATGCACTTGAATCATCCCAAAACTATCCCCCTACTGGTCTGTGGAAAAATTGTCTTCCAAGAAACCAGTCCCTGGTGCCAAAAAGGTTGGGGGCTGCTGGTCTAGACAGATTAGGTGCACTTCCTTCCCCCAATCCATTAAGGAGAGTATCCAGTCACAAACTAAAATTAGATAGCCTGGTAGGATTTGCTCTTGAAAAATCTGTGTTTTTTTGTAGTAATTCCGGTGTTGTCTTCAAGGCATTTGCAGAGTACTTGATTTATAATTTGCTCTAAAAATTTTTTGCAGGGATTGATGTCAGACTAAAAGGTCTATAGTTCCCAGGTTCATCTTTTTTCCCCTCTTTCTTGCTGGTAGGGACAACATTAGCTTTTCTCCAGTCATATGGTACTACTTCTGTCTTTCATGAATTCTCAAAGATGATAGATGGGGGTTCTGAGAGTTCTACCATAACTCTTTTATGACACTGGGATGAAGTTCATCAGGCCCTGGAGAGCTGAATTCATTTAGCCCAACTGGAAGATCCTGGACCATGTGCCTGCCAGTCTTGGGCTGCCATCCTGCCCTTCAGCCTGTACTACACCTGCATCAGGAGGGCTGTAGTTCTTCCTTTGGGAAAAGACTGAGCCAAAGTAGGAGTTGAGCATGTCTGCTGTTTCTTTAGCTTTCTAAAGAAGGCTGGAATATTGAGATCAATTCTGGGCCCCTCATTACAAGAGAGATATAGCAAGGTTGCAACCATTGCAGTGAAGGGCCACTAGGATGGTGGCTGGTTTGCAGGGGAAGCCATATGAGGACAGGCTGAGGGAGCTGGATCTTTTCATCCTTGAAAAGGTATGCAAGGGGGTGCCACACAGAGGTGGGTCATGACCTTCTCTCTCCTGCAATGGAGGACTGGACGCATTCCAATAGAGCAAATATCAGGGAACCAAGATCTAGGGTGGATGCCAGGAAGTATTTCCTGACAGTTAGGCTCCCTAGGGTATGGAAGGTGGTTGAAGGTGGTTGAAACCCACAACAGTAAGGGTGTTTAAGGAAAGGCGGGAAATGCACATGGTGGGCATGGCATGAATGGAGCCAGCGGGAGTCAAGGGTCAGACTACATGGCCTGGGAGGCCCCTTATGACCCATTCTGTTTCTAATTCTTCTGCACCTGTCACCCTTTTCCAGGGAGTTTCCCCCTCGTTTTCCCTCCACTCAGAGTTCTCGTCTTCTGCCTCAGCCTGCTGACGCACTTCTTGCTGCTGCACTACTCTTAGCAGTTGCAGCTCCACCGCTCTGTCTAAAACCTCTTCATCTTCTTTTATTACTTTGAGGGTGGATATTTGCTGCTCCAGTGCTCTCACCTTTTCTTCTAGTAGGGCTAGTAGCTTGCAGTTGTTGCATGAGTAGACCATGTTGCTCTCAGGTAAGAAAGCAAACATTGCATTGATGTTGCAGGTCAACACCACTGCAGAGTCTTCTCGGCCCATTCTTTGTAGGCTGTTGTGAGAACTGGTGCTTTCTCTTGTCTTCACTAAGGATTAACAAGATAGTCCTATCAGTCAATGGGAGTGTGTTACAAGGAAGAAAACGGGAGGGGGGGGAACTAAGGGAAAAAGAAGAAACAATGTTAGGGACCTCCTACCAAACTTTGCCACCAAAATGCTGTTAGTTCTCCCTGGGAGCTTGGCTGCTTGTATCCCAGGGCCCCTAGACCAGCTGGAGTGGCTTCTTCTGATCAGCTCAGCTAGGTGTCAGGAACCAGAAACTACCTTTGTATGAAACTACCTTTGAAAAACAAACATCATGCTTAAAACAAGGCTATCTTTGTTTATATATTGTTACTGTTGTTTTTAAAAGTAAACAAACAGGGACTTCAGCTGGTACGGAACTTCGCAGCTAGGACATTGACCAAACCCAGTTTTCAGGAACATGCAAACACTTCATCATAACAGTTTCACTGGCTTCCTGATTGATTTGGGGGGCCCTTTGAAGTGTTGCTTATTACCTTTAAAGTCATGAAAAGAATCTCAACAACTGTCTTTTCCCATATTAACCTCACTGCTCATTACACTTTTCTGGGGAGACTCTCCTTCCCATCTCACCAAAACCTGAGCTGCACTTCGATGGGCTGTAGGACCTCTCTCTGGCAGCACCCCACCTTGGAGGGTCCATCCAGGGAGGCTCACATTGCCGCTGCTCTGAAAGTCTTCCGTTTACTGTTGTTCATCCACCAGGCTGTTGTACTAAAAATGCCAGGGAGATACAAGCACATTATTTTATTTGTCTTCTCTTCTTTTATCAGTCATTCTAGGGAATCTATAATAATGTTAGCTCCTTCAGAATTCTAAGCTAAAACTCGTCATAATAATTAATGAACCATTTTCAACATTAGGCCTGCACTGCTCTGTTACATATGAAATGTTTAAACCTGTATCTTTCACTAAAGAGAGGTGGGGGAGATAAATGCATTTATGCATGTTATGTTCATTTTAACATTATTTCATTTTGGATGTAAACTGTATTTTGATTCTTCATTGTTAAAATACCTGCTGCCTCCAGCATCAAGGACAGTATTGCCAATATACAACAGGGAATACGAACGCTATTGCTAGGGAATATGAATGAATGGAAGCCATTGCACTCATGTCCTACTTATGGGTTTCCCATGGGCACCTGGTTGGCTACTATGGAAACAAAATTCTGAACTGGATGGACCCTGGCTTGGTCCAGGATGGCTATTTTTAAAATCTCACGTTACGTTATTATAATGGTCCCCACCTTGGGAGGACATCTGCTCTAGAAGACAGCTCATGCATATTTTAAATGGATAATATTTTAAAATACAAGACTATATTAAATATGTACATTAGCTTTTCTTGGCTCAAAAGCAAGAAAGTGTTTATTAGATTTTTTCGAATTCAACATGGGTGATCATATTATGATCTGGAAGAGGTCTACTGGTAGACAACCATATTCACATCAACACCCATGGCAACAAACCTTAAGCAGACTAAAACCACAAAGGATCCAAATCATCCAATCTCTACCCCAAAACGATCATACAACTATGACCAAATTATAGCTTCAATTTCCCATCTGCAAAAGGAGTAGCAACCTCCCACAGAGTCAGCATAAAAACAAACTTTCTTTTTAATATGCAAAACACTGTAATCTGCCAAGTGTCACAATCCATTAAATTATCCCAAGTGAGGCACAGCTCTATGCAAACAAGCTCTGCTTGTATGTCCACACACACTACCTCCAAAGGCACAGTGTTCTTGTCCTAAAAATGTTTCCCAGAAGGTAGATTTAATAAGTTTTGCGTTTGTATTTATATTTTAAGTTTTTCCCAAATTCCCAAAGGGAGGGTATGTCCCATCATGCAACAAGCTGTGGAGAGAACTGAGTTCTCTCCATGCCTTCAGTTTTCTGATATGTTAACATCTGTGTCAAGCTTGGCATGTCATATTTGCCAGAAATAATCAGGTGAGTGATATTTTATTATTTATTTATTTATTAAAACATTTCTATGCCGCCCCTTGCCGAAGCCTCGGAGCGGCTCACAACACAATAAAATACAATAAAATACAAAAATAACAATATAAAATTAAAATTAACAATATAAAATAAATAAAAAATATAAAAGAAGTCGCCCTGGCCAGATAAATAAGCAAATATTGTTAACAATTAAAATGACGTTTAAATAAAAAGGTCTTCACCTGGCGCCGAAAAACAAATAACGACAGCGCCAGGCAGACCTCTCTGGGGAGCGCATTCCATAGATTGGGCGCCACTGCAGAGAAAGCCCTCCCCCGAGTACCTACCCTCCTAATTTCCTTCACGGAGGGTTCCCGGAGAAGGGCCTCTCCCGTTGATCTCAAGGGGCGGTCAGGCATATATGGATGTAAGCACTCCTTCAGGTAACCAGGACCCAAGCCGTTTAGGGCTTTATAGGTCATCACCAACACCTTGAATTGGGCCCGGACTTCAATGGAAAGCCAGTGAAGCTGACGCAGGACTGGAGTCATGTGAACATAACGCCCCATCCCCGTCAGCAACCTGGCAGCTCTATTTTGAACCAATTGAAGTATCCGGACCGTCTTATTTATTTATTTATTAAAACATTTTTATGCTGCCCCATTCGCCGAAGCCTCGGGGCGGCTTACAACAAAGGGAAGCCCCACGTAAAGCGCGTTGCAGAAGTCAAGGCGGGAAGTCACCAGCGTGTGTGTCACTGTCGCCAGGCAGTCGTACTCCAGGTAGGGGCACAGCCGATTAATCAGCCGAAGCTGAAGGAAAGCGCTCCTCGCCACCGCTGTCACCTGAGCTCCGGGTCGAGGAGTACTCCTAAGCTGCGGACCTTGTCCCTAAGAAGGAGTGCAACCCCATTCAGGGCCAGGTCAAATCCACCCTCTCCGAAGCCCGATCCACCAACCAACAGGACCTCCGTCTTGTCTGGACTGAGTTTCAGTTTATTGGCTCTCATCCAGCCCATTACCTCGGCCAAGCACCGGTTCAGCACAGCCACTGCCTCACCTGGATCGGTGGAAAACGAGAGGTAGAGCTGGGTATCATCAGCATACTGATGATTCCGCAGCCCACACCTCCTGATGACCTCCCCCAGCGGTTTCATGTAGATGTTAAACAGCAAAGGGGACAAAATGGAGCCCTGTGGTACTCCATGGCATAGCTGCCATGGCACAGAGCCATAGTCCCCCAGCACCACCTTCTGGAATCGGCCGTTGAGATAGGAGCGGAACCACTGCAAAGCAGTGCCTCCGACCCCCAATCCCGCCAGCCTATCCAGAAGGATACCATGGTCGATGGTATCGAAAGCCGTCGAGAGGTCCAGGAGAACCAACAGGGACGCACTCCCCCTGTCCTTCTCCCTGCACAGGTCATCGTACAGGGCGACCAAGGCAGATTCAGTACCGTACCCGGGTCTGAAGCCGGACTGAAATTCACAGGTCTGGCTTAGGAAACATTTGTCTCTCAGTTTATATTAAAAATTGTTCATATCTTCATTGATTTTGCAAGATACACATCTCAAAACATGCTGACAAAACACTGAAAATGGGTGACAGTAACGTCAGAACTTGTTTGATGTTATTTAAGGTGCGAGTGGGAATGGCCTTCCAAATCACAGTCACTGGACTGCTATTTCCATCAGCCCTATTCAGCACTGTCAATAATCATCGGTGTAAAATTCAAAAATTGGATAAAGAAACCCAAATAGAAGAAGAGATTTTGGAAGTTACTAATAAACTGAAAAGAGGTAAAGCACCAGGATCTGATGGACTGGGTGCTGAATATTAAAATAAAAAATTATTAGTTCCTAAAATGAAAATGATATTTAATAAAATAATGGAAGGGGAAAGAATTCCAAATTCTTGGAAATAATTCATGATAGTATTGATAACAAACCTAATAAAGATCTTACAAACCCTGGATCTTATAGGTCGATATCCCTTATTAATCAAGATGCTAAGATTTTTACAGCGCTATTGGTAAATAGATTGAATAGATTTATAGATAAATATATAAAGAATGATCAGTGTGGGTTTATAAAAGGTCGACAAATGTCTGATGTTGTAAGGAGAGTATTAAATATTAATTATTATATAAAGAAGCAAAATGTAAAGGCAAGTATATTAGCACTGGATATATTTAAAGCCTTTGATTGTGTGGAATGGCCAACAATGAAAATTCTAATAGAAAGGATGGGATTTGGAATAAAATTTAACAAAGTAATAAATTAATTATATTCAGAAAATACAGAAAAAATAATTGTAAATGATGGTATTACACAAAGAATAACCTTAAGCTGAGTAACAAGACAGGGTTGCTCTCTATCCCCAATATTATTCATTCTAATGATGGAAGTACTGGCAAATGCAATTAGAAATGATATACAGATATAAGGAATTGGAGTATGTCAGAAAATTTAAATTAATTTGCAGATGATACATTGTTAACATTTCAAGATCCAATAAATGCTAGAGAGAGAATATATTTACATTTGAAGGAATTTTGGAAGTATAGTGGGTTACAAGTAAATTAGGAAAAATCAGAAATGATGTTATATAGTAACAATAGTAAAGAATTGGATGTATTAAAAGAAAAATATAAATTAAAAATAGTAGACTGTAACATATTCCAAAAAAGTCAAGAATTAAAAACAAAAAATTATGAGAAGTTAAGGATATAAAAGATAAAATAGGAAGATGTGAAAAGGTAAAATTATCATGGTTTGGAAGAATAGTAGTAATAAAAATGAAAATCTTGCCAAAGATTAATTTTTTATTCTGGATGATTCCAATTAAGTTTTATGATCAAGAATTAAAGGAAATACAGAAGTTATTGGAGGTATATTGTAATGGAGGAAAGAGAGCAAGAATAAGTAAAGTATTACGGTATGAATCACAAAAAAAGGAGGGCTGGGTATTCCAGATGTTAAAAAGTATTGGGTTGCAAATCAATTAAAGATAGTTCCAGATATTATACCCCAAAGCAAAGAATTAATATGGAGTGATATTGAAATAAAAGAATTAAGGGAAATAGGTGATCATTTGGAGACATAATGGTTTAAAAAGGATATTAAAAGGATTATTAAGAGAATTTAAAATCCCTTTTTTAAAAATACAATGGAAGTATGGGAAAAATGGAGACCACAATTAACACCAGGAATTTCTCTATTAGCACTAGTGGTCAAAATGGAGAAATTCCCAAAAATAGAATCAAAGGATTTGATTAATAAACTAAAAAAATAATCAAATATATAAATGGAAAGATTGGAAAAATAAGATAAAAAATATAACACAATTAAAGTGTGTATTGGCAGAAATTAAATTAAATTGGTTACATTTAATACAATTAGAAAAATGGATAAAAATGGAGGGAAAATTTAAAGAGGAAGAAAGACAATTAACAAAATTTGAAGCGATTGTGAAAGAATGTGAGATTAAGGAAGAATATACTGGTAAAGAAAGAATTGCCAAAATTTATAAAATATTAACAGAATTAAGGGAACAGACAAAAGGTTTGAAATCAATCTGGGAAATGGATGTTGGTGAAATAAAAGATGAGGTTTGGAAGAATATTTGGAATAGAAGAGTATATAAAAATATGTCGGTTAGAATTAAAGAACATGTATATAAAGTGATATGGAGATGGTATTTAACACCAGCTAAGTTAAACCAAATTGATGATAAATATTCTAATATTTGTTGGAGATGTGGAAAAAAGATTGGAACTTGAGAAGAGGAGACTCAGAGGGGATATGTTGGCAACAAACAGGTGTGTGAGGGGGTGCCACACGGAGGTGGGTAGAGACCTGTTCTCCCCTGTAGAGGAGGGCAGGATGAGCTCCAACGGAGCAAAACTCAGGGAGCCAAGGTTCCATTTGGATGCCAGGAAGCACTTCCTGACAGTCAGGACCCCGAGGGTGTGGAATGGGCTTCCACGGGAGGCCGTTGAGGCCCCATCGGTGCGGGTGTTCAAGGATAGGCTGGACGTGCACATGGTGGGCATGTCATGAGCGGACCCGGCTGGTGCCAGAGGTCAGACTAGATGGCCCGGGCGGCCCCTTCTGACTTGCTCTGTTTCTATGTTTCTATGATAAATTGACAACAGAAATAAAAATTTAAAAGGGGGTAATAAAAGTAAATAAATATAATGAAATATGGGAAGATTTTGTAAAAGTAGTGCTGATGGAAGGGAAAGGCTATAAGCCTAATCAAGAGTACATGATTTTTTGGAGGGGATATGGGTATAACTAAAATATACTATATGTTGTTAATTGTTATATTATATGAAGTAAAATGGAGATATAAACTGGTCTCCTGGGAGTGGGCACATGTTTTTTGTTGTTGTTGTGTTATGTTCTTTTTAGTTATCAGTTGGGTTGTAGAGGTTAATACTATTGA
This sequence comes from Varanus komodoensis, assembly GCF_004798865.1. NCBI lineage: Eukaryota > Metazoa > Chordata > Lepidosauria > Squamata > Varanidae > Varanus > Varanus komodoensis. The sequence goes on from NW_025335321.1 coordinate 26,146, forward strand.
TATATTTTGATATATACTGTATATCAACTGTTTGTATTTATGTTCTGTTAAAAAAAATAAAAAGGTGGGGAATAATCATGGGTGCTGGGAGTTCCCCATTCCAGATTTAAGGACTTGCCCAGAAACTACAATTTGCTACATTCTAAACTCTCTCATCCTCTGCAAATCAGCATTCAAGGAAGATGTATTTCAGGTCACTGGTCCTTAGGCACAGTATTTTACTATTATACAAAGTCAATTTAAACCCTTTGTGTAAGGGGCCAGAATGAAGGAGGCAGATGAACTGGTTCACTAATCAAATGAACTGAGACTGAAGAGTATGACATTTTCTAAGTTGTTACAATGCTGTATTTTCAATCTTGCCTTCTATGCTTCCAATGGGGACAATTTTACATGGAAAACAAAAACAACATGTGAATTAGTGAGAAGAAAAATCGAACCACACAAGTAAACAGGGACTATCAAAGAAAAATACACAGGAATTGATTTCTGCAAAGAAAAGGCAAGCTTCTAAATATATCTCAGATATAAAAACTGTACATAAAGCCAGTGGCTGTGGCCGTAAGAGAAAAAGGAAAGCAGAAATGCTACCTGTTTACAACCACCTGCCTTAAGTAGCATCTAGAGAAATCCTAATGCTTATAAAATAGCCATTGGTCACAGAGTAACCCCAGGAAAAGTCAGGCCTCTGGGGTAACCACAGGTATATTATGGTTCTTATGAGCAAGCTAGGTTATTTGATGCTGAAATATGCTACCTGAATACCTAAAACACAGCTAGACATTATTCTTTAAAGCAATAAGCCATTGCAAAGGTGAAAAAAACCACAGATCAGGTAATATAACCCTCAATACTTCACCTGTGAATACTACAAGATTCCTCACTCCAAACAAAGCAATCAATTAAAGGGGCAAACAGTCACTTTTCAATTTTGGGTGTTCAGGGATATGCTGGACATGCACATGGTAGGCATGTCATGAGAGGAACCAGGGGTCAGACTAGATGGTCTGGGAGACCCCTTCTGACTCACTCTGTTCCTGTTTCTAATATGAAGATTATGAGACATCATTTAAGGGCCAGAGACTGTCTATCTTCAAAAAAAATGTTTACATGAAGAAAAGATGTGGAATTGATGTCTCAGTCTATATTACTACTAAATTGGGTGCAGTTAACAGGGCTGTACAGACTTGAGCCTTGTGGGTTCCACTTTTATTAGACCTCCAAAAGCCAGCTGGAATCAAATACAAAATAGCTCAGCTGGACAGGCAAATATAAGCAAAGATGTGAAGAGCAGGTCAACTTCAGGCACATTTGTGCACTCAAATATTTGTAACCAGAACCAAGCTCACAATTCCTTTAAACCAAACCTCTACTGCCGATTTTCCCTAAATGTTCTTTTTCCATAAGATAATTTAAGAGAAGCCGAAGAGAATTTTAGGAGTAAAAAATCCAACTGATCTACTGCAAGTCACTCACAGATCTACCAATGGATGGATGTCTCTTCTGCCTATCCTGCTCTGAAGCATTCCGTTTTACACAACATACCTACTAGGAAATATTACACTGAAGCTTAAAACCTGAACAGAGACGTACAGGGTTGTAATTCGTGAGGCTAAACAAGGACGGCCATACTGATTCAGACCAAATGCTCCTCTATGTCAATATCCCTACAGTGGCCTCAGGAAGCCCTGAAGCAGGGAGTAAGTAAAAGAGCACTCCTCATGCTCCCTAGAAAGTGCTACTGAGCCATATGGCCTCAGATCCTGATGAACTAGCAGACATTTTTATTTTTGTCTCCCATGACTTTGTCCTTCCTTTCATCTGTCCTGAAGCTACTAGCAATCAGCATCGTGGGATGACCCCCTTTGGATTTAGTATGAGAAAGCAAGAAAAACATCTACCTCTCCACTTTCCCCACCCCATGCATTAATTTTGTATATCTTGCTCTTGACCCTACCCTTTTTATAAGCTAAAAATTTCTGAATGCTGAAACCTTTCCTTGAGAGAGTTAGTAGTTAGGAATGAGGTACTAGGACTTAGGAAATTTGAGTCTTGGTCTCCGCTCAGCCATGGAACTTGCTGGGTGACTTTCGAACACTCACAGAATCTCAGTCCAACCTACGTAACAGGGTTGTTGTTGTGAAGATAAGATTGAGAGAAAGAGGAGGAGAATTATATCAGCTTAAGCAGATTTGTCAACTGTTTTATCAATTTATCAAGGCTTCAGAAGGGCTTCTGACAAAGAATGTGGGAGAAGAACACCCAGCCTATTAAATAATGATAGCGGAAAAAAGAATGCAAAGAGAATGGGTACTGCAGAAACTTAAGCTGGGTAGGTCAAGCCTAACCTTCCTATCACGAAGCTCAGCTGTGCTCACAGAAATTAAGCAGAGGGAAGGGGAAGGAAATACTTAAAAGAAAGCACTTTTCTCTATTACTCCTCTGAGTATGTCCCTCTGACTGTCAATATCAGCTGCAGGAGTGGCATAAATTTCTCCCAGTGTTGGGGACAGGGTTAGGGACCGAAAGGGCTCCAGATCTACAACCCCATGGAGGCAACTGATGTTAGATTTTCTGCAGGGACTGAGAGGAGAGATCTGGGGTTTGATCACTTGCTTCAAAGCCAGACTCCTTTCTCTGCTTTTTGAGGGGGAAGATGCAATACAGCAAAGGTGAATTCCAGTCAGAATACCCAGCATACCCAGTGGTAAGGGATGATGGCCGCCACACACCAAAACATCTCGAATGCCACAAGTTGCCCACCCCAGCCATACACCCAATGGTCTCTCAGATGCCATCCAGGGAATACCACACTGCCCCACAAGGGAATTTATCTTTAGGTTTCAGAACAGCAGTTTGTTACTTAACTATAAGGAAGTACCCTCAAAGTCAGATTCTGCAATGTAAGAAAAATAGCTACCTCTAGCTTCAGGCAACACCAAGTCTTTCCCTAGTTGTAGCCCATCAACGAGTTTACTATCACTTTTCTAGAACATGATCTGCATTTATTAAAATGATGGGATCACGTCCGCTTACTTCAAGCTTACTTTCCAGCCAGCCAACTTGGAGGGGCAGGAGGGGGGAGCATCATAACGCTGCAGCTCCAAAATATTGTGGTGTACACAGTATTGTGTTGTAAAAGATCATATGGACCTAATAAAAGCACAGTGGGAAAACTGTAGGAAGCTATTATTAGATAGGTCATAATGCAGGATGGCAATGCCAAATGAAATGGAAGTAACTGTTTCGAAGGGTACAATCAGAGGGAAAAACATGCAATGAAACAGGTGCCATAAGGACACAAAGTCACTCCAACATGACCATAGCATAACGGCTGGAAGAACTGGGGGGACTGCTTAACTAAATCACCCAACAGCCAAACTAAATGGAAAATTAACATACAAGCTGTGAAAAGTTTAAGGAATACAAGAAATGAAACATATTTTCAAGAATGGAAGCGGAAACTAGTGGCTAAAATTTATTTTCTAACCATTTTGATTGCTGATTATTTGGTTTTATACTGGTACAAGTGGATTAGTTGTTATTCCACATAGAAATGCTTTAAATAAATGAAGAAAAATACTCTGCTTCAGGCTGGAAGAAAAGATGGTGACTATTCCCACCAAATTAACAGATCTCTAATGGTCCATTATAGATCACAGAATATTAAGTTGGAAGAGGCCATGAAAGCCATAGGGTCCAACCCCTTGCAGCTGCAGGACATCATGGTACACCATCCCACTCAGAGGGCTGTTCAGTTTCTTTCTGAATGTCTCTAGTATGGGAGAGCCCAGCACCTCTCTAGGCAGCTGGTTCCACTGCCATATTGCTCTGACATTGAAGAAGCTTTTCCTGATGTCCAGCCTGAATCTGGATTGCCACGGCTTGATTATTCCATGCCCTACACTCTGGCATCAGCAAGAAGAGATCTTGACCTTTCTCTTTGTGACAGCCTTTGAGGCACTTACAGAGGGACACCATGCCCCCGCTCCGTCTTCTCTTCTCAAGGCTGAAC